>NW_028318776.1:620000-922500 GCF_062004578.1 Staurois parvus
CATATATCCATATCAATTCTCCTTCCAAATTTTTCTGATGTGTCTCCTTATTACAACCCAATCCCCTGTTTGCAAAATATAAAGATTCTAAAGTAAACTGGGATCAGGTAATGAATGATATACCTTAGCATGTGTTTTGTTTGATTTCCTCTGCAAAGCTTTTACATATCCAGTTATGAATGTAAAGCTTGAAGCTGCTGTGGAAAGTATAGGTCCAACCTAGGTTTGCTTTCAAACAATATTTCATAAGGGGATTAACCATGTGGTCTCCTTTGAGCCATATGAATGGTATAAAGGCCTTTTGTAAGCATTCAGTCCATGGTTTCTCAGTGTCAGTCATTACCTTTGAGATCCTTTAATATACTATTTAATCTCTCCACCTTTAACATAAAAAGTGCAGTGCAAACCAACAAAAATTGACATACTGCAAATGCATGTAATGTGACAATAAACTCAATAAAATCTCATTGTATCTCACTGTACTTAAACCAGTGTGAATATACCAACAGATAAACTCTCCACCTTGTTACGACTTTGTGGATGATGAGGTATGTAGTGCCTACTGCATTCAGAGGACCTGGGCTATTTCTGCGAACACTTCCTCAGTGCAGTGTGAACCGCTGTCAATTTCTATCACCTCAGGAATGGAATATCTACAAAATTATCTTACTAAGGAGCTTTCTGGCTGTTGTCTTGGCTGAAGCTTTACTTACTGACCATGCTGCCGGCCATTCTGAGAAGAGATCTATACAAACAAGTAGATACTCATAGGTGCCTACCTTGGGCATCTGAATGTAATCTATCTAAATCCTTTAAAATGAGCTGTGCATGTCTCACCAGCTTACCTGCATTTGTCAGGAAATTCCTGGCCTTCCAGATGGGACCAAAGTCATGTGCTATTCCAAAGGCATACCTACTGTCAGTTTATATGTTGATGACTTTTCCTTTCATCAGCTCACATGCAGTAGCAAGGGCATGAAATTCAACTTCTTGAGCTGATACCTTTGGGCCTAAAGCCTGTTGGAACATGATCTCATGTTCGGTTGTCACTGCAAAACCTGAATGCGGTTTACTATCCTCAGTGAAATATGGGAAGCCATCTACAAAAAGATTATAGTCAACATTTGGTATATGAGTTTCATTCACAGGACTAAGGGCTGCACTTTCACTTTCCATCAATGGTACATAATTATGTTCTTCAACACATTGATTGTCAGACTTAAAGTGACACTAAAGCTTCATTTTTCTTTTTTTTTTAAATAACAAACATGTCTATACTTACCTGCTCTGTGCAGTGATTTTGCCAGAGCAGCCTCAATCCTCTTCTTTTCAGGTCCCCACCAGCACTCCTGGCTCCTCCCCCTTGAACAGTGCCCCCAGGGAAAGCTGCTTACAGCTGTGTGCATGTCCCTGAGCTGCTGCTCTATGCATCGTTTATGCATCTATAAGACACATAGAACTGCGGCTTTGCCCCTCCCCCGCTCTCTCTTCATTGGCTCACTGGCTGAGCTATTGGGCTCCCGCTGCTGTCTCAGCCAATGAGGAGGATGAGTCCCCAGACAGTAGAGACTGTCAATAACATCATTGGATCAGAGGGGGCTCAGGTAAGGATTGAGGGGTGCTGAGAGGGGCCGCTGCACACAAAAGGTTTTTTGCCTTCATGCATAGAATACATGAAGGTAAAAAACCTTGAGCCTTTAAAACCACTTTAATTTCACCATTCTCCTCCTCTCCCTCAGTTCTCACATTAGTAGGGAGCAAGGTAGCAGGATTTAAAATAGTACAACGTATGATGGTGAGGTGAGAAGGGGTTAATAAGGCAAATTCATATTTAGTTAATCTCACAGCAGACAAGTGCTTGGTCTGGACCTTATTCAAAATCTCTTGAACAGCATGCGGTGCAAACAAACTAAGTAGTGAATCAAAGAAAATATCAACAACTTTTGTCAAGAAGAGTGCACAGGCTACCACTGCTCCAACACAACTGGATGACTGGATCTAACTGAGTGGAGACATACATCTAAACATAAATCACTGGTTAGATACATGACACAAAACAGCATACAATAAGATGAACATACAGTACACTATATGCATTAAATTGTTGAACCTTTCTGAGTTATTTTTGAACATTTCGCTTTCTTCCTGATACCAAAAATAGTTAAGCTTAACAGTTATTACCACTTGGATTAGTTTTTTTTTTTTTTTAATATTGTTATGGTATACATTACATATTCTAGGACATACAAAAAAATAGTTCACCATGATTAAAATGAGCAGCTCAAAATAAACTTTTAGGTATGTTTAGGTATGTTACCATTTTGTACTTCACCACAATGAAAAAAGTCTTCAAAATTACCTCTCTAAAAAACAAACACATTACAGTGATTAAAAATAACAATTTACTATTTTATATTGTAAAGGATTGTTGGCGCTATATAAATCCTGTATAATAATATTTACAAATATTGTATTTCAATTTCCCTTTTTTGAGCTTGCCTCCAACTGCCATCACTACACAACTGCGGTCCATAATCTTTTATCAAACTATTTCCACCATAATACATCAAAAGTTCGTTCTATTCTGATTTGCCAACTATCTTTCTTAGTCCACTTGACCCATTTAGAGAGAGTCTTACAGACAGCTGAGCCATGACACACCTTCATGTAAGCTGCAACTGTCATTTGTTTCTCACTGGGAACATTCTCATAGGGTCCCTGACCATTTTGCTACATTCTTGTAGGGTCCCTGACCCTTTCACTTACCCCAGGCAAGCGTGTTCTACATTTTACAGACTGGCCAATCTCATCACTACTACAAAATCTTTTATATCTCCCTCTCTCTTTCCCCCAGGGATGGATTTCTTTTCAACCAATCAGGATAGGTTTGAAAATGCTTATATCTAACATACAATATATTTCAATGGAGCATCACCCATGATTATTTCTCATCAATCACCACTGCTCCCATAAAATCAACTCTCTCACATTGATTCTACTCTTTCTCCAGGCAAACTCTCTATTCATTCAACAAATTTTAGAGTTACCACAACTCACACAATCTCCCATACGTTCACACTCAGTGTGCCTACTTACCACCAGGCAAGGTCTGGCTGGGAGCTGGGATACACCTTGGAAATCGTTAGAGAAAGGATGGAAGACAGAGAAGTAAGCTCTAATAGTGGCTTACAGGACAGCCCACTGAGCTCCACCTATGACTACAATATCGTTTTTGGGTAAAATACTGTACATTTTTAGAATGTTATAACATAGATTCATTTACACATTCACCTGCAGGTATGTGTGTTGGCTCTGATGAAAGCATTCATTTTGCACATACTAGTTCCATGGTAGCAAATCTACATGGACCGAAAGACGGTTACTAACGGCTACCAAAGTTAACTTATTGGTGTTTTGCTTGGTGACCGAATCCCTTTAATGGGGTTTATTTTTACAGAAAGTATGAAGAATGTTCACATACAAAACCAACAGACAAAAAATATATCTCCTCGCACCATATGAAGGAATTTATTTTCTTCCTGAATCCTGTCCCTGGGAAATTTGTATACACTGGAAACAGATGGTTTAAACATGCAAAGCATCACCTGAGCAGAATGACCTGAAGGATAATGGAAGACTCTGGCTTGCAGTCATCAGCTGCTATCTCAGGGATGCAGAGTATTTGCAGTGACAGGAACACATTTTTTCATTATGTCCTCATATGATAGTTTATGCAAATACCACACAAGTAACATTCTGAGACTATGCTTTCACTCCTGACATTTTAGAAAAACACAAACTATTCTAATGTTTTTTCACTAACTAACCTATTTAGCTGCGATGTCAATATGGCAAGGAACATTTAAAGAGAACCAGTTATGACTGAGCTTATGAAGGGATCTCAATATTTAGTCTTAGGCCCTTTACACAAGGTGCAAACTCCGTTGAGATCAGCAGGGGATCTGTTCACTGATTTCCTGCTGATCAGAACAGGCAGATGACACATCTGGGGTTTATTTACTAAAGCTGGAGAGTCCAAAATCAGACTCCCTTCTGCATAGAAACCAATCAGCTTCTAACCTCAGCTTGTTCAATGAAGCTTTGGCAATGAAACCTGGAAGCTGATTGGTTTCTATGCAGAAGGGAGTCTGATTTTGGACTCTCCAGCTTTAGTAAATAAACCCCATCTGTGTCTGCTCAGTTTCTGCAGGTACAAGAAAACTGGCCATATGAAGAGTGAAGAGTGAATCAGCATGGCCTAAAGTTGGGTTAACACATAAAAGATGTAAACAAGTCAAGGAATTCTACAGATGCTTTAACACTATGTGCTTTAATGTACATAATTGAAGATATCAAATGTAACCCTAATTTTAATCTCAGGATACACTAAATATATGTTATCCTATAACAGATGTGGGGTTAGCTCAGGTGGGGGGGGGGTTGGGGGAAATCACCTTCCCATGGAAAACCGGTAGACGGCACAGCAGGCTTTCTAAAAACTCTGACTGGTTGTCGGTTTTCATTCACAGGTTTGCACAAAAAATATCAAAAACAAACAAAACAGCAAAATAAACCCTTACCATCCAGGCACTAACTAAACATAGAGCTTTCCCTCTCTTAGGCTACGTTCACACTAGCATTGTGTGCAGCCTGCAGAGAGGCGTTTGGGAAGTGGTAAAAACGCTTCCCAAACGCCTGACAATTCTGCACATTGCAGCACCTGGTGCGTTAGCATCGCAGCAAAATGGACACTTCGGGTTGAGTCAGGAGGCGTTGAAGCCTCCTATTCTAGTCTATGGTGCCGCTCCGCAAACGCCTGGCTGGTGTTTGCGGTGCGGTTGTGACGCAGTTTCGGGGCATTTGCGGAGCAATAACACCATTTAAACTTCATCATAGGCGTTTGCGAAGCATTTTTAACGCTCCGCAAACGCCTAGCAACCGCTGCTAAACCGCGCAGGTCGGCGTTTGTGGAGCGTTTGCCAAGCATTAAAAAACGCTCCATAAAAGCTGGACCAATGCTTGCCAAACGCTATAGGGGCGTTTGGCAAGCGTTGGTAAAACAGTCAAGTGTGAACGAGCCCTTACTGGTGAAGGGCTTCTCCCTGTCAGCAACAAAACCATAAAGCAAACCTGGACTCTTGTGGTATAACAATCACTTCCAAACACAGCTCTCTCAGAATGGTTCTCTGAGTCCCAGGCCACACAAGTGCCTTCCTTGCTCCAGCCCTGCTTTATTTATACCACCTGTTGGTGGTCACCAGTGGAGCACAAACTCCGGAACTACCTCTGCCATTGTGGCCCCGAAAACCCCGAGTGGACTCCACCTAAACTTCACAGTATGACCTCATGCGAGGTGACACATAGCGTTCATCCATCACCATGCCGTTCATACTGTTACATATCCCCCCCCTCTGCTCAAGCCCCTGCGGCTGATCAACTGTCCCAACCAGGCAATGGACCCGGGAAAGGGCATCTACATTACTCTGCAGTTTCCCCGCTGTGTGTTACACTGTAAATTTGAACGCTTTTAGCGTAAGAAACCACCTTGTCACTCGGCTATTTTTCTCCTGGTTATCGCACATCCATTTGAGCGGGGCATGATCAGTAACCAACTTGAACTGTCTTCCTAACAGGTAATATTTCAATGCTTCCAAGGCCCATTTGATGGCCAAACATTCCTTCTCAACAATTGCATAATTTCTCTCATGTTTGTTGAGCTTTCTACTTAGGAAGACCACGGGGTGCTCCTCCCCTTCTCTGATTTGGGACAGTACAGCACCTAGACCCACATCAGAGGCATCAGTCCGTACCACAAAATTTGTTGTGAAATCTGGGGTCACAAGCACAGGTTGGGCACAGAGAGCTTGTTTCAACCTTTGAAATGCGGTCTCCGCCTCAGGATTCCACTTCATGACTGACCCCCTACATTTTGTCAGATCTGTCAGTGGGGCTGCAATGGTGGCAAAATTGGGAATAAACCGCCTGTAGTATCCTGTGATCCCAAGAAATGCCCGGGCTTGTTTTTTTTTTTTTTACAGGCTGGGGCCACTTTTGAATTGCCTCAATTTTATTTATCTGAGGCCTAATGAGACCTCGACCAATGATGTAGCCCAGATATTTGGCCTCCTCCAAGCCTATGGCACACTTTTTGGGGTTGGCGGTAAGACCTGCTTTCCTAAGCGAATCTACTACCGATTGCAAGCGGGACAAATGAGACTCCCAGTCTGGACTGTGGATGATGACATCGTCCAAATAGGCAGCTGCGTATTGGCGATGTGATCTTAGCGTTTTGTCCATCATTCTTTGGAATGATGCAGGAGCACCATGCAAACCAAACGGTATCGGGTAGGCATCGAATTTAGACACACTGTTCAGTTTCCTGAAATCATTACAGAATCAAATTGTTCCATCGGGTTTTGGGACCAACACTATGGGACTTGACCACTCACTGTGATATTCCTCGATCACTCCCAACTCTAACATATCCTTTATTTCCTTTACATTTACACGGACCCCCGGCTGGGTAACTACAGTTGCAAGAAAAAGTATGTGAACCCCTTGGGATTACGTGGAGTTTTGCATGAAATGGGCATAAAATATGCTCTGAACGTCATCTAAGTCACAACAATAGAAGAACACAGTCTGCTGAACATAATACTACACAAACATTAGATGTTGCCATGGTTTAATTGCACATAACATGTAAACATTCACAGTGCAGGGAGGAAAAAGTATGTGAGGCGCTAGCTTAATGACTTCTCCCAGAGCTAATTGGAGCCAGGAGTGAGCAAACCTTGACTCCAAGCAGTGTGATGATATTGGATGTGTTGCTGACAGCTGTCCTGCCCTTAAAAACACACACCTGTTTTGGGTTTACTGGTTTCAAGAAGCACTGTCTGATGTGAACCATGCCTCGCAGAAAAGAGCTCTCAGAAGACCTACGATCAAGAATTGTTGACTTGCATGAAGCTGGAAAGGGTTACAAAAGTATCTCCAAAAGCCTTGATGTTCATGTGTCCACGGTAAGACAGACTGTCTACAAATGGAGAAAGTTTAGCACTGTTGCTGCTCTCCCTAGGCATGGTCGTCCTGTAAAAATGACTGCAAGAGCACAGCACAGAATGCTGCATGAGGTAAAGAAGAATCCCAGAGTGTCAGCTAAAGACCTACAGAAATCTCTGGCACATGCTAACATTTTTGTTGACACATCTACAATATGGAAAACATTAAACAAGAATGGAGTACATGGGAGGACACCACGGAGGAAGCCATTGCTGTCCAAAAAGAATATTGCAGCACGTTTGTAGTTTGCAAAAGAGCACCTGGATGTTCCACAGCACTACTGGCAAAATATACTGTGGACAGATGAAACCAAGATTGAGTTGTTTGGGAAGAACACACAGACATTTTGCAGGAAAACGTATGACCATCTGTCCGCCAACTGAAGCTCCGCAGAGGATGGGTGATGCAACAGGACAATGACCCAAAGCATACAAGTAATTCAACAAAACAATGGCTGCAACAGCACAGAATACGCCTTCTGGAGTGGCCCAGTCAGAGTCCTGACCTCAACCCGATTGAAATGCTGTGGGATGACCTTAAGAGAGCGATTCACACCAGACATCCCAAGAATATTGCTACACTGAAACAGTTTTGTGAAGAGGAGTGGTCCAAAATTACTCCAGATCGCTGTGCAAGTCTGATCTGCAACTACAGGAAACGTTTGGTTGAGGTTATTGCTGCCAAAGGAGGGTCAACCAGTTATTAAGTCCAATGGTTCACATACTTTTTCCTCACTGCACTGTGAATGTTTACATGTTATGTGCAATTAAACCATGGCAACATCTAATGTTTGTGTAGTATTATGTTCAGCAGACTGTGTTCTTCTATTGTTGTGACTTAGATGACATTCAGAGCACATTTTATGCCCAATTCATGCAAAACTCCACGTAATCCCAAGGGGTTCACATACTTTTTCTTGCAACTGTATGTCATGCTGTATGACCGTGGTCAGTCCAGGTAGGTGAGAGAAGAAATCTCCATTCTTTCTCACAAACTCCTTAATGTCATTCTGTTGGACTACTGACAAGGTTTCCGTTATAGGTACATGAGGGGCCACGGGGAACCCGCCCTTTTGGGGTTCTTGGTGCTGCCAACAAACTTTCCTTGTCTTTCCAAGGTTTTAAGAGATTAACATGATAGATTTGCTCGGGTTTCCTTTTCCTTGGCTGGTAAACTTTATAATTTACTTCCCCCACTTTCTCTCTGATTTCAAAGGTACCTTGCCACTTTGCGAGGAATTTACTTTCCACGGTGGGGACTAGCACCAGCACTCTATCCCCAGGGTTGAAGGTAGGGATCCTGGCTCCCCGGTTATAAACCCTTCTCTGGACCTCCTGGGCTTGCTCCATGTGTTCCTGTACAAGCGGCATGACAGCTGCGATTCTATCCTGCATCTGTGAAATATGCTCGATGATACTTTTATAGGGCGTGGACACTGGGCGTGGACACTCCCTCCCAGGTTTATTTTGCAACATCTAGCAACCCCCTGGGATGTCTACCATACAGTAGTTCAAAAGGTGAATACCCTGTAGATGCCTGAGGTACTTCTCGTATAGCAAACATGAGGTATGGTAGCAAAAAATCCCAATTTCACCCATCCTTGTCCACTACCTTTTTTAACATATTCTTAAGGGTCTTGTTAAACCTCTCCACAAGCCCATCGGTTTGGGGGTGGTAGACCAAGGTACGGAGATGGGAGATTTTGAACAATTTGCATAGTTCTTTCATAACTCTAGACATAAATGGCATGCCCTGATCCGTTAATACCTCTTTTGGAATACCTACACGACTAAACACCTGGACAAGCTCTTTGTCGATAGTTTTAGCTGAGGTATTACGCAAGGGAATGGCTTCTGGATACCGGGTGGCATAGTCAAGTATCACCAGTATGTGCTGATGGCCCCAGGCAGACTTTACTACTGGACCCACTAGATACATGCCCACTCTTTCAAACGGTACTTCAATTATGGGTAGAGGTACTAGCGGACTGCAAAAATGGGGTGAGGGTGCAGAATATTGACATTCTGGGCATGACTCACAATATACTTTGACATCTCCATGTAAGCCTGGCCAAAAGAATCTCTGGGTTATTCTCTTCTTTGTTTTCTCTACACCCAAGTGTCCACCCATTATATGCCCATGGGCTAAATCTAGTACCATCCGGCAAAAGGGTTTGGGAAGCACTAACTGTTCTACCACCTCCTCCCCTTGCTTTACCACTTGGTATAGCAAGTTATTTTTGAGAGCCATGCAGGGAAAAGACACCCCTCCCTCATTTTCAACTGGTTCCCCATCAATCATTTTAAGGTTTTCTCGGGCTCTATTAAGGGTGGAATCTGTCAGCTGTTCCGAACAAAAATCCTCCTTTCTGACCTCTACGTCAAGCACCACATTCTGCCCACTCTCATTAGAGCTAGAGATAAACTTTTGTTCCGTATCCTCAAGGTCTGGGTTGGGATTCAACTCCTCCTGCTCCCCAGCCATTACAGAGAAAGGGAAATGATCTACACCTTCCTCGGACACACCAACAGTTTCCCCTTCCACCTTACCGTCAAAAAGGGGTCAGGAGTGAGTTCAGGAGTTTCAGGTGTTTCCCCAGCAGGGGGAGCTCGGTCCTCCTGACTCCTCTCCTTGTCCCATAACCTCCAGAAATGGGGAAAATCTCTCCCCACTAGGGCTTCATGAAGCAGAGAGGGCACCATTCCCACTGAATATGTAACCGGGCCCCAGGGAGTATCAATCTCCACCATAGCGGTCTGGTAATTACGTGTATCACCATGAATACAAATAACTCCAATAGTGCTAGGGTGGAACCTTGCAGGGTTTACCGAATCACTTCTGACTAAGGTCACAACACTACCCGAGTCTAGGAGAGCAGTTATTGGCTTTCCATCAACTGCAATCACACACATTTGCTTTTCCATGCGTTCCTGACATGCTGCAGTACATACCACCTGTGCAAAAAGGGACATGCGTTTTCCTAAATAAGCGTTTTCACATTGCATAGATTCATCATGTAAAGGACAGTTTGCAGCAATATGACCTAATGCATGACAACGATAACATTTTATATGTTCCATATCTAGACCTCTAAACAGCCTCAGGGACCTTCCTGACCTATTTGGCCAGTCTCTAGGTCCTGAGCCTACAGTCTCATTATCCGAAACAGTCCTGTCATTTTTCCCTGAGCCTTGGACCCCTGGAACAGTCTTACCCGATCCTCCAGATAGTTTTCCTCCCCTAGCGACATTGGGGTACGGCCCAGGTGAATGCAATAAGTCCTCAGCGGCTGCATAGCTCTCCACCAGGTCCACCAGCTCATTTGCAGACTTAGCGTCTCCATGGCCGACCCACTTCCTCAAAGTGGCAGGGAGCGCACGTAAATATCGGTCCATGACCACACGCTCCACAACCTGAGGGCCTGACAATACCTCTGGCTGTAGCCACTTCCTGGTGAGATGTATAAAATCAAACATCTGGGATCAGGGTGGCTTGTCAGCCCTGTAATGCCACTGATGAATCCGTTGAGCCCTGACTGCAATGGTGACATCCAGGCGTGCAAGGACCTCAGTCTTCAGTTTCTCATAGTCCTGGGCATCCCCTGGTTCCAGGTCATAATAGGCTTTTTGGGGTTCACCTGTCAAAAATGGTGCAAGAAGTCTTGCCCATTGCTCTTCTTGCCATCCTTCCCGAACAGCAACCCTTTCAAAAGTTGTGAGGTAGGCCTCCACATCATCCGCAGGCGTCAACTTTTGCAAAAAATAGCTGGCCCGCACCATTTTCTGCTCCACTGGCAGCGGCCCTGCAGACTCCTTTAATTGCACCAAGTGTTGGGCCACCTCCTTAAGGATCTCTCGGTCTGCTCATTGGGCCTCCGCAAATTGGCAATTCGCCTCTTGTTGCGCTGCATTGGCCTCTGCAAACTGGTGATTAGTTTCCTGCTGGGTCGCAGTGGCCTGCAGCAAGGCTCTTATCACATCCTCCATCTTCCCACTTGCTCAGGAAGTTGCCCACCAAATCCACCATATGTGGGGTTAGCTCAGGTGGGGGGGATCGCCTTCCCTGGGAAAACAGGTAGACTGCACAGCAGGCTCTTAAAACTCTGACTGGTTGTCAGTTTTTATTCACAGGTTTGCACAAAAAATATCAAAAACAAACAAAACCGCAAAATAAACCCTTGCCATCCAGGCACTAACTAAACATAGAGCTTTCCCTCTCTTACTGGTGAAGGGCTTCTCGCTGTCACCAACAAAACAAAACCATAACGCAAACCTGGTCTCTTGTGGTATAACAATCACTTCCAACCACAACTCTCTCAGAATGGTTCTCTGAGTCCCAGGCCACATGAGCGCCTTCCTTGCTCCAGCCCTGCTTTATTTATACCACCTGTTGGTGGTCACCAGTGGAGCCCAAATTCCGGTCCGGAACTACCTCTGCCATTGTGGCCCCAAAAACCCGGAGTGGACTCCACCTAAACTTCACATTATGACCTCATGCGAGGTGACATATAGGGGTTTATTTACTAAAGCTGGAGACTCCAAAATCAGACTCCCTTCTGCATAGAAACCAATCAGCTTCCACGTTTCATTGCCAAAGCTTCATTGAACAAGCTGACGTTAGAAGCTGATTGGTTTCTATGCAGAAGGGAGTCTGATTTTGGACTCTCCAGCTTTAGTAAATAAACCCCATAGTGTCCATCCATCACCATGCCGTTCATACTGTCACACAGACTACAGCAAGAAAAAACTGTAATTAAGCTTGCAATATGGAATGTGTATTGTGGACAAGGAGATCTCAAAGTTCTTCCCAAGCTTAAGGGGAGATAAGGCTCTGGATGTCTTGGTTATATCCCCGTATTTTGCATTTAAATCACTGTAATCCTCTGAAGCAGAACTTTCTTCAGAGTTGTAAGAGAATCAGTGATGGAACAAGCAGGTTAAATAGAACATACGGCACACTTCATCTTCACGGAATCATCTGTCGTTTCTAATATAATACAACTTACAAACAGTATTTTACTTTTCACATTTCTTTCCCTCTGAGAGGTACTACAAACTATTATACAACTTCATTTGTATTTCACTTACTAAAAGCCAATCATTTTTTGTTGTTTTCTTTTGAAAGAGAAACTCAAAGCAACAGGTTATGTTCACTCAATTTAATTTTGATGTATAGCCAAACTCCCTTTTCTTACTTTTAGAATAGTGCATGGAATGGTTAGACCCCCTGTCAGGTTATTTATCGTTGTCTGTGAGAATGACCCCTTCTATTTGTCCTGATGATCTTTGTCACCTGGTTATACAGTTAAGTTATAAAATAGAAAATAAAGGGAAAACAAGCTTGGATTCAAGTGCCTCTGGAGGATGAATTTCTCCACAATGCCTATAGATACAGATATGAATGAGGGCTTGTTTTAAGTTATTTCATTGCTCGTTAATAAAGTGTGCAAAATCAATGGCACAGGTTTACTTTAAATTAAATAGAATCCATAGGCTAAAGAGGTTAAAGGAAAAAAAACAAACAAATCCATAGACCAAACGCTGCTCTATGAGCTTGAAAACAAAAAGTACACAGGCATTTAATTTAGGACAGAGAAAATAATTAATTTGGATGAAATCTCACTCCAGTTTTTCTTTAAGATGTGGATGTCACATTGCTATTTGCTTATTGAGTGCAGAGATACAAATGTCACCTCA
This sequence comes from Staurois parvus, assembly GCF_062004578.1. NCBI lineage: Eukaryota > Metazoa > Chordata > Amphibia > Anura > Ranidae > Staurois > Staurois parvus. Next base: position 632,759 of record NW_028318776.1, read on the forward strand.
GCTCTGTTAATCAATAGCAGCTACATGTGGGAGAGGATAATTACCAGCAGAGTCCGCATATCTAATGGCCTCACGCTAATATTATGGTCAACATTTTGTTAAAATATTTAGCTGCCATTCATTTCATTTACTGTAATTAGGCTTTCAGTGTAGCAGCCTCTCATTGATAAATCATAAAAGTACCACTGTTCAGCTGATGGATATGATGGTATATTTGAATTTCCTGCTGTTCCTAGATAATAGGGAAAAAGGGAAGTTAACTGTGAAGAAACACAATAAAGAAAAGAACCTTAAAAAGCATTTTGCCACTAATGCACTGAAAGTGAAAAGCAATATTAACATTAAACAGCAAGATCCTTTACTGCAGCTACTTTATGTTTTAAGAAGCTCTTACTGTTGGTATTTACAGTTAGAGCACACTTCATAATTACTCATGATTCTGATAATGCTTATATATTTCGCTGCTCTGTTTAGTTTTTTTTATCTTTTTATGTCAAAGAATTGCAGTTACCAAACATTTGACCAGGTGCTCCCTATGTTGCGATTCAAGCTGAGTACGGGGTTGAACTAAAAGACTACCCTGGCAGTGGGGTAGAAGATGGCTTCTGTATCAATTATCACTGTTTTCCCCATTTCAGCATGCTCCAGCATTGTCCTCTTCTCCCTTAATCTAAAGCCTCATGAATCATGATGTACACAACTAGCAACTCTGCAATGTATGGGGGTGCATGAATAGCGTAGCTGCAATGACCTGGTTGCACAGATATAGGGAATCTGCTGAAGCACAGAATAGGAGCTTTATCACACATATGTCAATACCACGTGTTTAGCATTTTTAAAGCCTCATAACTGCCCTCCAATGTCTGTCATGAATATTACAATGGCACCACACATTGCTGTACACACAGGAGTGGTGGAGTTGTGTTGTGCGCATTAAAAATTCACCAGCATGTCATTTTTGTGAGGCATGGACACTTGTCAGCTGCCTCCATTGGTTTCAATGGTAATGCTTGTAACCGTACCTTAACAGCACATATTGCATTTATGGTGTGTTAGTGAAGAATTTACAAAGTGATAGCTGGACACTGGAAGAGAGGCAGTATAAGTTCTCCAGAAAACTAGGACAGAGCAGCTCCAGCCTCTTCCTGTTTGTACACAGCAGTTGTGTGGTAATGCCAATTGCTTCTGTGTGTGGGCAAAAGCCAAAGGACAGCAATACCAGGAAGCACAGTGGCTAAGTGGTTAGCACTTCTACCTAGCAACACTAGGGTCGCTGGTTCTAATCCCAACCATAACACTACCACACTACCTGCCTGGAGTTTGCATGTTCTCCTTGTGCCTGTGTGAGTTTCCTCCAGGTACTCCAGTTTCCTCCCACACTCCAAAGACATGCTGGTAGGTTAATTGGCTCTTGTCTAAATTGTATGTGTATGTATGAATGTGAGTTAGGGACCTTAGATTGTAAGCTCCTTGAGGGCAGGGACTTATGCGAATGTACAGTATATATAAATGTGAAGCACTGAGTAAATTGACAATGCTATATAAGTACCTGTAATAAATAGTTCCAGATAGAAGCATTATTGCCAGTGGCAAAGCTGTTTGGTTCAGCTGGGCCAGGCCAAGTGACAAAGAGATCAAACTATACAAAACAATCTTGTAGAGAGTTCACAAAAGTGTCTGCTATCACACCACAACCTAACCATACCTCAAAGCAGATATTTTCCTCTACATCACTTCTCCTTCAAGCACTTTCAACTAGAAAAATAATACTTTCGTATGCATTTATTAAATATTCTTGAAGCTTTTTCAACATTTCATAAACACAATGAAAACACATCATAAATACTATAGGTGCTGTAGCAGAGTGACGCTGGGCCACAGTCTAAAATGGTGGTTTACGACAAATTTTGTAAAAAGCAAGCACACTAATGTGCAGGCTTCATATGGAAGCCAGAGTTGGAGCTCAGGGCCCCTCCCTCCTGTGGGAGGTCAGAGTGTATAAAGGGAGCCATGTGAGGAGCTCCCAGTTTGGAGACCGCTCCCAGTGGAGAAATGGAGGGCAGTTGAGGCAGTGGCTGCCATTGAAAGAGTCTCTGCTTGAGACAGACACTGTGTGCATCCAAGAAGCTCGAGGCTGTGTGTGTTAAAGGACTTGGAGCTCTGAGTGGTAAAGAAGTCTAAGGCAGTGTGCAAGGAATAGCCAGTGGTCTGGAAGCCAAGTGTCCAGGAGAAGTACTGCAAGTGAAGCTGGGTGAGCTTATGAGCCAGGTGGCTTGGCATTTTCCAGTGTATGAATTTCTGTTCAAGTTGGAGAAGATATCCTGCTTGAGAAATCATTAATTTGTGAACTTTTGCCTTCTTTTAAATAAAAGTGGGCTACCAAGCCCTTAAAAATAGTTCCTGTCTGCCGTGAACTCACTTAAACAACGCATCTACCATGAGAGCTGGTGGAAGATGTGGGCAAACTAATGGTTGAATCCAGGTCTTCACTCCAATGGTGAGTCCATATCAGGAACTATTTGTTGCGTGTGGAAGTGCAGCCAGGCAAAAGGCATTGCGTGTTGCAGGTGGTGTACCTGTGAAAGGAAAAGAAAAAGTTCTGCTGTGAACTGTTATAAGTTGCTGTGTGCAACAGGTGATGTGATTGCAGTGAAGTCTGCATGGAGAAGTGTATTGTCTTGCAAGTAAGCCAAAAATTTCCTGATCTGCAAAGAACTGTGTAAAAAAAAATTGCTGTGTGCGCAGGGACGGACTGACAACTCATGGGGCCCCCGGGCAATAGGGGATCATGGGGCCCCTGTGTCCTTGGCCAAACTCAAAAAAGCCTATAAAAAAAGGTACCAGGGGCATCTCATGGGGCCCCCTACTGACCCCGGGCCCTCGGGCAGTGCCCGAGTTTCCAGATGGTCACTTTGCACCTGTGTGTGCGTGACTGCAAAGATGGGTAGTCAACGTGCAAAAAGGAAGCAAGGTTTGCTGAGATGAGAGACTGTTATGGTGTCACGGATCCAACCCACATGCACACGCCCACAAGGGGGGACATAATCTGAATATATATACGTATATAAGACCGTGATATGCTTTCACAGCCCGCACTACCTCTAGCCACCACTAGAGGGAGACTCCACTCCAATCCAGCTGGCTGACCACACACACAGGCAGATATGAATATTATATACAATCTTGTGCACACTAAGGGTTGAGGAGCAGCCTAGCAATCGGCACACCCTTCTAGGATTCCTCCAGCTATTCTACCAGCTAGAGTGTTAATCACTCTTACACTCACACCAGACACACAACAAACGGTAGCTTGCCACCACCTAACAGTTTTATCCGCAGACTGGCCTGCTGGGCCACCACACACACACACAGATCTCCATCTAGCAGATCTGTTACCTTTACAATCTGCATGCAATCTGCCAACACGCAGTGCAATTGCATACTGATTGGCAATGAACTTGACCGAGCATATAAAGACACTGCAATACAATACAACCTCTCCGGAGATATGAGCCCGGAGATATGAGCCCGAGCTTAAGTATCCAGAAGTCACTTATTAATTTTATGATTTAATATCCCGAAAGTGGGCAGTGCATAAAATATGTACAAAGTATAAAAAGTTACAAAAAGTACAAAAAATACAAGAAGACATACAATTGGCTATTGACTATAAAATAAAAGGGAATAAAAACAGAAATAAAACTTTTACCAAGAATTATCCTGCGACCGGAGCAAGTCAGAGAAAGTCTGCAATCCACCAGTCAACAGAACCTGCTCTATACGAATCACTCTGTCCATATCTCAGGTCCTCAATTTATGGAAATATGGACGTAGGCTGGACATTAGCCCTTGGCCAGTCAACTCTGGGGGGGTGTTCCTGTACCAGCCTACAGGACATTCTGGGTACTGAAATGCCCAAAGTCGATTGGACCAGGAACGGTTTGAATCACCAAGTCAGGGATTGAATTTCCAACACCAGCGCATCAGTCTGATCACGACAGTACTGATCACTGTTCAGCTGTTGTAATCAGGCACCATATAACCGTTTTCTGCATTTTTCTGGGATTCTACATAGGCAACAAATACAGTTTTACATGCAGATGTAGCCTACTGTGTGTCCAATCAGAAGAAAGTATTTTAATCTCTCTGCAACTAATATTTTAGCTTTTATGGGAGATGAAATATATTCCTTTGATCTGTGTATATACGTCAAAGCTCCCAGACACATCGGAACCACCTCTGGTCTCCCGCTGTGTCATGAAGCCGAACTGTCTAAAGCCTTTTCCTTCCAGATTTCCAGAAGGTGACAAATCTTATTGGCATCCAGGTGTCACCTCCAGTCTAGAGGATGTTCTGTCCTTTCAGATGCTAATTGGTGAACATATGTCTCTGACTGAACACTTAACTTATCTTTAATAACATGGAACTAAGCTAGATACACAATGTCATATTTCTACAGGTCACATCTCAGCTACTCAAATCTTTACATTTATGTCACATATGGATAGAGGGGATGTTGCCTAAGCAAGTCCCACATAGTCCAGAGAGTCTGCCAGTGTGAGAATCTGCTGTGGACTGGTGCAAGAGGCATTTGGCAGCATTAGGCCAAGCCGAAGAGGAAACAAGTCCATGCCATATGAAAGGAGAGAGGCTGACCAGAGGCCAGAACCAAGAGGGATTGTCCATAGCAACACAGAGGAGGCCAGTTGGACTGTCTGTGGACCATGGGATATGCATAACAAGCATCATGACAGATAGGTTCAAGAGGAGCCAGTTGGAGAGTGCTGGTGAAGTTTTGCTGGGAAAGTCTCCCCGGGCAACTGAAAGAAAGGTTTCAGTAGAGAAGTGGCTCCACTTTTCAATAAAATTGGGAGCGAAGATGTACCATGTCTGGAATGTGGCTAGTTGGGGCACGGGATCTTTTCTTGCCCCAGATTCTGGAATACAGCTTGATGTAATATGTTTGAGGAATAGCCTTTTACCTGCAAGTCCAGTTTCCTGTTCCAAAGTGTTGGCTGTTACCGCTGGCAATAGGGAATCCATTATACCTGTAGGAGGTGTTGGAGAGTCCAGATTGAGCCAGAGTGTTTCTCATACCGTGAAAAATGATGTACTAAATGTCCCACAGGCTCAAGTTGGTGATAGTCTGAAACAGCCTGTAAAAGTCAGGAATAATGATGATGTTGGGAAATGTATTACTGACATTGATGATGGTTTGGTGTCTCCCGTGGCAACCAAGGGTACTGCCACAGAGTTATCCTTGGAAGTCTTACGAGGACTCTCCCTGTGTTTGAGCAGGCGGTTGTCCAGGACAGCTCTGATACTGCCCAGGTGGAACAGTGGGGGAAATTGGCTCAAATGGTAGAACATATATTATCAGACTCAGATGTGGATAGAGGTGACTGGAGCCCAGATATGATAGACTAGAATAGTCTGGCCATAAAATTATTTTTGAGGTTTAAGGAAACCTCCATGTGTGACCATGTAATTGGTAATAACTTGGAGAGGCTGAGTGTTGCTGAAAATGAGGATGAATATGACACATACGTATGAAAGTGCCCAAGGGGAGCTGCAAGTTGTGTCAAGTACCTCTGTGGTGGAGGTCTCTTTACATGGCTCTCCCTCTCGAGCCTTAGCGAATGAGCCCCTCCATGTTGCTAGTAAGGGAAGAGTCCCTAAAGTTCTGTGTTTAGATGTGGGATGTATAGAAATCGCTGAGATGTTATTGGAAATGTTGGAATTGGAGAAAACGCATTCGCTGTACACTTGCATGAATCCATCACAGATGGGCGGCCTGGTACTGTGTACCAGTCACTGGAGACAGGTGGTACAGGTGACGTTAAGCAATGTTGGTCAAAATTGGTATTAGATACTGGCATGCTGGTTACTTGTATGGAAAATGGTTTCTGCAAGAGTGCTTCCAGTGGCTGTTTTGTGAGGAAGGTGCTCAGGTGAACTGCTGGAGGAATCACAAATTACAGATATGTTAGTGGTCTCTCTGTCTGATTGGGTAATGGGGTGCATTCCTGTTGGTGTGATCCAAGGTGCAGCTGAGCTGTGGTTGTTATATGGAGGAGGAAGGGCCCTGAACAGACATGGCAATAGTGGGAATTCTGTCTGTCACCCTCGACAGGAAATAATAACAGTGTTGGTAAATGTAACAGGGAAGTGTGTAAACAACCCATGTTGAAAGTTGTCTCCACATTGTGCTGGGTTGATTCCTACAGATCTTGGGTATGAAAGGCAGACTAAAGCACTGTAGGACAGATTAGAAGTACCAGAGGGCACAGAAATGGTTAAAGAAATTTGTGTCCAAAAATGTGATGAAAAAGGTACAGCAGTCGCTTATGGAGTATTGGACAACAGAGGGCAATGTGAAACTTTGGGAAGGTCCCATAGAGAGCAACCTCTGACCTGTATGTGGTCCCTCCTCAGACACTGTTCTAGCAAACAGTGGGACAAGAGTTCCACGTGAGGGTGACCATAATGTGCTGAGTGATACATTGTGAAATGTTGCTATTGTTGTTAAACAGAAAAATGTGGTGTTAATCTCAGATTTGGTTGCAAAGGGAAACCACACAGGGGATAGCAAACCTGAAAAACAGATGGTGCTGGTTAAGATAAAATGAGGTAGTGAGAGGGCTTGGTCCCTGACAGGTGCCATAGAAGTAGGCCCCCTACAGTCCTGGAAGAGTAGGTCTGGGGGAGGTAAAAATAAATGTAGGAACCCATGTCCAGAAAGTAGAAGGGATAGTGGAATCCCAAGGCTCAGGAATGAGTGCTTGTGGAAACATACCAGAAAAAGAGTTTGGCCTACGCAGCTAAGAGTGACGGATTTATGTAGTCCTCCCTGCAATTCGAAACAAGGTAGGGGGGATATGTGGCAGAGTGTAAAATGGTGGTTTATGCCAGACTGTGGAAAAAGCAGGCACCCCAATGGCACAGGTGTTTGCAGGCTTCATATGGAAGCCAGAGTTGGAGCTCAAGGCCCCTCCCTCCTGTGGGAGGTCAGAGTGTATGATGGGAGCCGTGTGAGACAGACGCTGTGTGCACTCAAGAAGCTCGAGGCTGTGTGCGTTAAAGCACTCAGAGTTGTGTGTGGTAAAGAATTTGAATTTCAAAAAGAATAGAATAGAGCAAAACAGAACAGAATATAAAAGAAAAATAAAGTAGAATAGAAAGAAATAGAATAGAAAATAAAAAATAGAAATAAATAGAATAGAATATAGTCATCCTCCAAAATTCAAATTTCAAAAATTCAAATTTCGAATACAATAGAATAAAATAGCATACAACCTTCTTCCGAAATTCAAATTTCGAATAGAATAGAATCAGCTATTGTTCACAATGAATTCGGATTGATTTTGATATTCTTGCAGATAATATCAACAAAGGGTCCAACAAGAGTTTCGGTGGAATTGTGCGCATATACCCAGGTATATAGCCATTATTAACCAATTCAATGCCACTTTTACCCACTTCCTGTCCAGGCCAATTTTCAGATTTCATCGTTACAATTTGAATGCCAATTACTGTCATGCAACACTGTACCCAAATTAAATTTTTTTATTTTTTTTGAGACAGATAAAGCTTTCATTTGGAGGTGTTTAAACACCACAGGGCTTTTTGGGGTTTTTTTGCTATATAAATGAAAAAATACAGAAAATGATGGAAAAAATGTTTTTCTTAATTTCTGTGATTAAAAGTTTGCAAATAAACACTCTTTCTTCATAAATTTAGGCCAAAATTTATTCTGCTACATTTCTTTGGTAAAAATAACCAAAATCAGTGTATAATATGTACTCGGTGTGAAAGTTATAGAACTATAATATAAACTATGGTATATACATTATATATGAAAACTGATCAATCATGATGTACTGACAACCTATTTAATTTCTTGAGGCCCTAAAATGTCAGGACAGTACAAATACCCCTAAATAACCCCTTTTTGGAAAGAATAGAGCCCATAGTATTTACTAAGAGGCAGGGTGAGTTTTCTAAGTTGTAATTTTTTTGTTACAATTTTTGAAAAATTAAGAAATAAATAAAATTTTTTCCCCTACAATTTGTTTTTTAATATACTGTCGCTAGAGCAGTACAATGTCATCATGACAGGTGTGGCCTTGTTCAGGGGCACTGACTGATGAAAGTATGTAAAAAGAAAAAAAATACTTTTTTTTAAATACAAATTTTTCTTTCTTTTTTTTTTTTTTTTTTTATATTATTTTTATTTTTTTCTTTACATACTATGACTAGAGCAGTACATTGTCACTCTGTATTGCTCTGGGGAGTTGATCACATTTATTTTCACTATGATTGCTTATTACAGTGATAAACTGATTATTGTTCTAAGTAATCATTTTTATGAATGGCATCATTCATGTGCCATTGTGTACTATTGTGATAGCTGTGATTGTTCATAGCTATAAAATGGTACAAGTACACTGTGACTTGCCCTGTACCTGAGTCCCTGTACCATGTGATCACTATGACCAATCACAGAGATCACAATAGTACACAAAAGAATAGCTATGAATGAAAGCCAATGTGTACTACTGCCATGTGGTATAGCGATCTGTGACAGGCTGCGCAGTGCATACCTCCCAGGGCAAGCATGCGGTGTGCCAGTTGGAGGACATCATACAGTATATCATCCACTTGGGATAATACTGCTCCCTCCCAGCCATTATTTTACAATAGGCTAGGTGGGAAGAGGTTAAAGATACTAAATTGTGAGTAACACTTTGCTGCACCACAATCATGTTACAGTTACCCTCAGGGGCGGACTGACAACTCATGGGGCCCCCGGGCAATAGGGGATCATGGGGCCCGTGTCCTTGCCCAAACTCAAAAAAGCCTATGAAAAAGGTACCAGGGGCATCTCATGGGGCCCCCTACTGACCCCGGGCCCTCGGGCAGTGCCCGAGTTTCCAAATGGTCAGTCCGCCCCTGGTTACCCTTAGCTAACCTGGTTATCTTGGTTAAAGTGAATATGTTAGAACCACATAGCAGTTTTTAGTATATACAGAGGTATCCGTAACAGTGTAGATTTAGTTCAGTGGTGTATACAATGAGCATATTTTTTTTTCTTAGGTGGAGATTTCCTACAGTTTTAGAAACTCTAGGAGCATAATTTGAATTTAATGATTCATAGGTTGGGGCATTTATGATCCTGATCCTGTCAAATGAGATGTCAAAAAATGCTGAGCCTTTTCTTTTGTCATTAATACCTAAGGAAGCTAGCAAGGTCAAGTCTGAATCCTAAAGTAACACAAAATGTTGAAAAATGGTTGGAACTATGAAACCTCAAACCTCACAAATATTAAAAAGAAATTATGAGGAAAACTTCCAGTGTGATCTTTGATTTGCTTTGGGGGCTCAAAGCTCAATTATCACAAACCGAGAATCACCAGTGGGCCTTGTGTATTTTGCAATTGCCTCCATTTAGAATTAAAAAAAAAAAGAAAAGTGTATGTGTATATATACAGTATCTCACAGAAGTGAGTACACCCCTCACATTTTTTGTAAATATTTTATTCTATCTTTTCATGTGACAACACTGAAGAAATGACACTTTGATACAATGTAAAGTAGTGAGTTTACAGCTTGTATAACAGTGTAAGTTTGCTGTCCCCTCAAAATAACTCAACACACAGCCATTAATGACTAAACCGCTGGCAACAAAAGTGAGTACACCCCTAAGTGAAAATGTCCAAATTGGGCCCAAAGTGTCAATATTTTGTGTGGCCAACATTATTTTCCAGCCCTGCCTTAACCCTCTTGGGCATGGAGTTCACCAGAGCTTCACAGGTTGCCACTGGAGTCCTCTTCCATTCCTCCATGACGACATCACGGAGCTAGTGGATGTTAGAGAGCTTGCGCTCCTCCATCTTCCATTTCAGAATGCCCCACAGATGCCCAATAGGGTTTAGGTCTGGAGACATGCTTGGCCAGTCCATCACCTGTATGTAGGGTTCAATATTGAGTTGGCCCACCATTTGCAGTTATAACAGCTTCAGCTCTTCTGGGAAGGCTTTCCACAAGGTATAGGAGTGTGTCTATGGGAATTTTTGACCATTCTTGCAGAAGCAAATTTGTGAGGTCAGGCACTGATGTCGGATGAGAACCTCACCCCTAAGAAGTGGGGGTCAATGAAACTGGGGAGGCTGCAATAGCTGTGCATTTCACTTGAAATATTTTATAAATCACAATTATTCAGCCAGTAGTACCTTAAAAAGACAAAATTGCCCCAAGGCTGATATGTTGAAATTTCCTGTTCATCTTCTCCTTTGCCTTGTTAATCCATTTATACTCTGCATTTCTCTCACTTTCCCCATTTCAGGCTCATTAGTCTAGGGGTGGTGCTGGAACACTGGTGTGTTTTCCACAGAAGGCTGTCATCAATGGACTGGCCGGCAATAGTGGGACTCAGCTGCCTTATGAGCTGCAGTACCAGGGCTGGCCAGCGGGTGCTCCCAGCAATCAGAGACTCGACCTTGCAGCCAGTCAAACACCTGGAACTAATTATACTGATGTATTTAAGGGACATTCAGACCTGCAGACTCTGCCTTGGTGTTGTGTTTCTCTTGGGCCCTGTATCCTGTTCCTGCTCTCTGTTCCTGTCTGATTCTCTGCTGACCCTGCTCTGATCCCTGGCTTGTCTGACCATTCTCCTCTGCCTGACCCTCTGTACCACGCTGCCCGCTACCTGCTGAACCTGGCCTGTGACCCCGACCATTCTCCGCTTGCTCCCCCTGTACCTACCTGCCCGACTGACATTACACCAAGGCCAATCCTGACCAGAAGTGGCTGCACAGGGAAGCCATCTTGGCTTGTTGATGGGAAGGATGGATCTGGATGAGGTTGCGTATTTATATCTGCTAGTGTTTGATGACAGGGAGTATGCTTATCAAACTCTGAAGGAGTATACCCGGGATGAACTGCTAGAATGTATACGGCTCGCTCATGTTCTAGTAGATCAGGGCACAGAGTTCTCTGAGGTGCAGCCTTTGATTGAGGTTTGTGCTGAGTTGGTTTCATCTGGTACCCCCGAATGCAGGGATGAATTTTTGCCACCATTTAGTGCAGACCAGGTAGAGTCCCTGGTGTGGTTATTAGAGGATGATGTGGGTTACTTTCTGGAGCGTTATTCCACATGTTCACCACAGACACTAAGAGATTGTATAAACGCAGTGCAGTCTTTGGTCAGACAGGCTTTGTGTAAGCTCAGCTTTGTTCAACCCATACTGCAGACATGGACAGACTTGTTGCACCCAGCCTCAGTCAGCTTACAAAAACCCAGTCCTGCTTCAAATCTATTTCCTCAAAACTCTATTCCTGCATTCCCAACAGCTCCTCCTGCCCTGCTATCTACCGCATGTCAGTACCCTGTTCCCACTCGCTGCACCTATCCTGCCTTTAACCCTGTAAAAAAGCCCTCTGTAGCAACTGCTCCCTCTCCTGTTCCATCCTCCAGTTCTTCTCTGTCTCCAGCTGCTCCATTTGTTTGCAGACCTACGTTTACTTGCAGTGCTCCAGTAGTTAAAACCGGAAAAAAGCGAAAATTCTTTCCAACCAATACCATCCTGCCAGTATCCAAACCGGTGAATCTGCCTTCCCTGGTTCAGCCTGAAGCCTCTACTCGGCCTGAAGCCTCTACTCGGCCTGAAGCCTCTACTCGGCCTGAAGCCTCTACTTGGCCTGAAGCCTCTACTCAGCCGGATGTCGGCATTCAGCCTGATGCCTCTACCCAGCGTGATGAACTGATCCAGCCTGACGATCCTATTAGGCCAGTTGACTCGATGCCCTCTGTTGATCCAGATGATCCGGTACCTGATCCGGTGCCCGCTGTCGTGCCAATTGACTCAGAGCCCGCTGTCATACCTGGTGACCCAATGCCCACTGTCGAGCCAGACGATCCAATGCCTGGTGACCCGGTGCCCACTGCCTTGCCAGATGACGCGGTGCCCGCTGGCAAGCCAAATGACCTGATGCCTGGTGACCCAGTGCCCGCTGTCATACCTGGTGACCCGATGCCCGCTGTCGAGCCAGACGATCCAATGCCTGGTGACCCGGTGTCCACTGCCTTGCCAGATGACGCGGTGCCCGCTGGCAAGCCAAATGACCTGATGCCTGGTGACCCAGTGCCCGCTGTCATACCTGGTGACCCGATGCCCACTGTCGAGCCAGACAATCCGGTACCTGATGACCCGGTGCCCACTGTCGTGTCTGTTGACTCGGAGCCCACTGCCTTGCCAGATGACGCGGTGCCCGCTGTCGAGCCAAATGACCTGATGCCTGGTGACCCGATGCCCGCTGTCCAGCCAGACGATCCAATGTCTGACCCAGTGCCAGCGGTCATGCCAGTTGACTCTGAGCCCACTGTCGTGCCTGGTGACTCGGTGCCCGCCGCTTCGCCTGGGGGCCCGAGACCTGTCGCCCCGCCTGGGGGTCCGGCGCCCGCCGCCCCGCCTGGGGGTCCGGCGCCCGCCGCCCCGCCTGGGGGTCCAGCGCCCGCCGCCCCGCCTGGGGGCCCGAGACCTGTCGCTCCGCCTGAGGGCCCAAGACCCGTCGCTCCACCTGGGGGTCCGGCGCCCGCCGCTCCGCCTGAGGGCCCGAGACCTGTCGCTCCGCCTGGGGGCCCGGCGCCCGCCGCTCCGCCTGAGGGCCCGAGACCTGTCGCTCCGCCTGGGGGTCCGGCGCCCACCGCCCCACCTGGGGGCCCGATGCCTGTCGCCCCGCCTGGGGGCCCGATGCCTGTCACCCCGCCTGGGGGCCCGGAGTCCAGCCCGATGTGCCTCTGCCCGCTGTGCCGCTGCCCGGAGTGCCTCTGCCCGGAGTCCAGCCCGATGTGCCTCTGCCCGGAGTCCAGCCCGATGTGCCTCTGCCCGGAGTCCAGCCCGATGTGCCTCTGCCCGGAGTCCAGCCCGATGTGCCTCTGCCCGGAGTCCAGCCCGATGTGCCTCTGCCCGGAGTCCTGCCCGGTGTGCCGCTGCCCGGAGTCCTGCTCGGTGTGCCAGTCTTTGATATCCCGCCAGTTACCAGACCCGGGCAGTGGAACATTTTGCCCAGCTAGGACTGTTTGGAGCGTCCTGAGGCCGCTCCTTGAGGGGGGGTACTGTCAGGAATGGACTGGCCGGCAATAGTGGGACTCAGCTGCCTTATGAGCTGCAGTACCAGGGCTGGCCAGCGGGTGCTCCCAGCAATCAGAGACTCGACCTTGCAGCCAGTCAAACACCTGGAACTAATTATACTGGTGTATTTAAGGGACATTCAGACCTGCAGACTCTGCCTTGGTGTTGTGTTTCTCTTGGGCCCTGTATCCTGTTCCTGCTCTCTGTTCCTGTCTGATTCTCTGCTGACCCTGCTCTGATCCCTGGCTTGTCTGACCATTCTCCTCTGCCTGACCCTCTGTACCACGCTGCCCGCTACCTGCTGAACCTGGCCTGTGACCCCGACCATTCTCCGCTTGCTCCCCCTGTACCTACCTGCCCGACTGATATTGACCCGGCCTGCCTGACGACGCTTGCATTGTATGTACTGTTATCTGTGGGTGGTTGGTTTGTTTGCACTGTGTTATGTTTTAGTATTGCACTGCGTTTATGTTTGTATGGTTAGTGTTAATAAATTACATTGTTTATAACATATCTGAAGTCTGCGTTTCCCTGCGTCAGTCACACACCTCTGGTCATACCCGGGAGCCCTGACAAAGGCAATCCTTTACTGCCTCCTAACTGGTTAATTTTGTGCATGTAGAGGAGCAGCCGCTCTTACTCCTGCAGCGACTTGTTTGGCTTTCTGTGCACACAGGGGCACCTTTAGATTGGCCGCACATCACCCACTGGCACTATTCAGTATTTCAGTGCAAGTACAGATTGGATGCTGAAATCATAGCAACATAAGGCCACTTTTAAATGGGGAGGGCACCTTATTTAAATCAGGAGTGTTCACAATGGCAGCAAGCTTGTTTTGGTTTTCTGCTACTGCCATTGCCTTTCTCCAACTTCCTGCTGTATTATATTACCATCCAAGTAATCTTGCTATTAAATTTTTTAAAAAAAGGCGGTGCTGTTGCGATTAGAAAAAATATGTATAAAAAATATACTATATATATAATGCCTATACCGCAGCAGTTCTAATTGTGAACGCTTATACACAAAATCGTAAGTATTTCAAATAGACTGCGCTAAGGTCATACAATCAACTAAATGCCAGTGTACAAATTAAAGTGATAGCAATAAACAAAAATGAAATAAAATATTGGTATGCAGTCCCAACATGCAGTCCCAACATGTGAATTTAAGTGCAATAGTGCTGTATCCTTAACGGTGAACCTCCATACTGAGGTGACAAGTGCTTCACTGTGCTCACACTGGTGCCCCACATGAATGTAAACTCACCGTCATCTCATGACCACCTATCGCTAGGTTAGTCAAATGCGCTTTTGGGACTATCCCAGTATGCAATATGGTATTGTTGGCCGGTATTCCTTCACTCTCTTAACCGTGGTTGCTGGTGGTAACCGGTAACCCTCCACTAAGGCTGCATCAATAATAGAAAGCTCCTCTCCTCCACGGGCAGTAATTCATATTCTCAGCATAAAATAAAACAAAAACAGACATCCCATATTGTAAAACTGTAAAGAAATTTAATATGGGGTCAAACAATAAAATGCCACTCACAAAAAAGTGCCTTTTCTGGCAGTAGGTGTATTCAGCCTTGTTATTATGAATGGGAGTTAAAATGGCCACCGCGTTCCACCATGCATTCCAAATAGCAGAAGTGACGTCGGCGTGAGTTGCGTCATAAGCCCTCGACGCGTTTAGACCAATAGGTCATCTTTAGGAAGTGCCAGCCTTTCTTCTTTTTCAATTTCTGGTTTTTCTGCTACTATGCTTTTCTTTATTATTTTAGTTGCTTTAAGTAACTGTTAAATGGTGAGTAATCTAAAACAGGGTGACCCCCAATCCACATGGGGACAATAAGAAGGACCCAAAAATACAAGAATTCCTCCTAAAAATCACTAATAAAACAGTTGAGATCAAATTCAATATTCAGTCCTTTAGACGTATGCGTATCCATAATAAAAAATCTATTTTGACTCTGCCTGACTTAAAGTCCTAATTTTGTGGCTCCCTCTCCAATGTTGCCAAAACTTCTCTACTCCCCAGAAGGACAAACTGGAAGGATCTTTATTGTGGCACTGCAAAAAATGATTTGAAACACTGTTTTGGAAAGCCTTTCTGAATGTTTAGAACATGTTCCCTTAATCTGACCCACAATGGTCTTTTGGTCCTACCCACATATTGGAGACCGCAACCACACTGTAACATAGACTACCCCCTCAGTCCTACAGGATATAAAATACTTTATCTGAAATTCTCTCTGATTACTTGTTGCTGTAAATGAACTTCGTTTGGGGTTAAGTCCTTTTGTGGCCTTACATGTGTAACACATTTTACAGGGGAAGAACCCTTTTTGATTGAGAAACATAATTTTCCTATTATTCGGTGGGTCCAGTACATTGTGTACCATTGTGGATCTCAGAGTGGGAGCCTTCCTATATACCAATTTAGGTGCCGGTGTTTATTAGTGATTTTTAGGAGGATTTGTTGTATTTTTGGGTCCTTGTATTCTGGCATACTTATGTAAATGTGATCAGTGTCTCTTGCATACTAAAGGGGGTTTTGTAACACTTTTTTAACACATTTTTATTTTTACTTTTATTCTTCTTTTTCTATATATATATTTTATATTTTTATGGTATCACACCATGTTTATCCAGTTGATGCTTGTATTTCTACTTTTATCAGATATTGTTGTAATAAATTACATGTGGTTTTTTTTTAGCCATTTATCTTGATCTGGGACCATGGATCAGCATGGGCTTCACATATTTCTACACGTATTTTTACCCATGCATGGTTCAATCTAATCATGGGTATTTTATACTATTTTTTTATTTTAACATTATTGATTAAAATTTGTCATTTTACTATTTTTTTTCTATACTTTTTTTTGGGCTGTTCGTAGGTTTTTTCAGGATGACCAGGCTATTATGCTCTATACCTGGTGCTCACATTGCCCCGTCTTTTTCATATTGTTGCTGGATCTGGCCATTAAGTTTGCATGGAGAAATCGCTAGACTACCGTTTGGAATGACAGTCTGTGGGAAAATGGCCGCTTGGATCCCGCCCAGTGTTTCTGATTGGTGTGGTTCCCGGCCTATATAAGGAAGTACTGCCGACCAATCACGCAGTCCTGATGAAGTCACGAAGTCACGTGACTCAACGCGTCGACGGCTCAGCGTGGTGACGTACTTCCGGCGTGACGCCATCTTGGAACACCTTTTTTTTCCTATGCTTTACACCCAGCACATGGGGAGAATGCCTAGTTACCAGCTTGCTATGTGAGTTTGCAATTTTGGCTTACATTTATCTATTAAAGCGGTTTTACACTATGGAGAATGTGTTCTTCTCTTGTTCTATGGGGAATTGAGCTATGATCCATCCATTTGATCTACACACCTACCGGCCCAAAAGGAAATCTTTTTAAAGGTGGATATTGATTCCTGGGAAGTCTTTTTAAAGATACCAGTCCTTAAGGAGTGCTGTCTGCTGAGGTGGTCCAGAGGTGATACATATATGCCCTGTGGCCCTGCAGGGTCGCAGGGTGGAGGTGAGAGGCCATTGCAGCTAATTTGTGATCACATCCGGGGTGTTTCCGTTCACCCACATTCCTCCTTTGTGCATGACCAGAAGGAATGCAACACTAATTAATGGACTATTTTGCCATTTATTTTATTATTTTATTATATTATTTATTCACACTGAGGACATTTTTCTGATCCCACACAGGGATTCACTTATTATAGGTTGATGTCCCTCATTGGACACCAGGGGGTCACTTCTTATTGTCCTCATGTGGATTGGGGGTCACCCTGTTTTAGATTACTCACCATTTAAGGTCCATCACAGGACCTGATACGTGTGCTCATCACTGTGTGGTCACTTATTTATATATCTGTTTAAGAGCGCTACATCATTTTTAATATATTTGTTTTGTTGCCTATTGGTATAGGATTAGATGTCAGCAGCTTTTTAGCATCTACCCCTTTCCTTTGAGATATTCCATAAGAGCACAGGAGGACATTCTGATTATTATATGAGTGGAGTTGCTCCAGTCGGTGACCTTACAGGCAATATGGTTGTTCATCTGGAAAAAAAAGACTATATGCTTTTAGCTGATTTGTTGAACACCCACTTGCGTATACTCGAGAGTAGAAATTCAAGAGATTTCTCTAAGTTGAGATTCAGCATCAATACTTTAAATTCCAGTGTCTCCCATTCAGGCTATCAATAATGCTCAATATCTTTACAAAAGTCTACCTCTAATAGCAATCTTAAGACAGAATTGCACTTTGATCATTTCATAGACAACATTACCTTTGCTCTAAGAGCAGAATTGTAGTTCCATGTTGGAACACAAATAGATCCTCCTGCAAACCCTTCAACAATGTAGCTGGCTCATAAAACAGGAAAAGAACAACCTTCAATCAGCACAGAGAATGATATATCTGAGAGCTGTTCTAGATACTAACAGAAATTTGGTGGAAATTCTGAGGGAGAAGATTCCATCTTTACTGATAAATGTGGTGCAGAATGCACCGGCAAGCTGTCACATCTCGCATAGCAATGTTTGAGTTTACTGTGGACACTCTCCTTGATGATACCAATGGTGAAGTGAAGTGGGTACATTGGCAATGCAAACTCTTCCAGAGGGGCTTTGTCAGGAGTCTGTGGCTGAGATACGTAGGTAGATATATTTAAAGTGAGATTTATTTACAGTGAACAAAAGACAACCACACACCAGCAAACAGTAAATATAAAATTACAGGAGAATCAAAAATGAAATGAAAAGATGCCTAACTAGAAACCTAACAGAATAACAAGTCTATCAAACGAACTATACTGTATACACTACGTACAGAAAGGTGGGACACAGATCAATCAGCTAAACAGAAGATGCAGGGAACCGATGGGAAGGGGGTAGGGGAAAAGGACTGAGATTAGGAACAAAGAGAGCAGAAAGAGGCAAGGGCAGGAGCAAGATCAGGATCATAAATGGCAACAGGGTCTGGAAGCAGCAAAGCAAAACTAGAACCAGGGCAGGAGCAGCCAAAACAATGATGCACAGTGTACTAGTGGAATAGGCATTAAATACCCTCCCAGCAACTGGGACCAAGTGGAGTTAATTATTGGAACCTACTGGCTGCTGGGAGACACCCACTGGTGGTTACTGGAACTACAGTTTTCCACCCAGAGAATCACAGTGCCACCAGCAGGTGAACAAGGTCCTGACTGGTTTCCTGGATCAGTGCAAAGGAAACACTCTCTCCACCCTTTTTGGATAACATTACCCATGAAGAATTTGCTGTGGTGGTTGACTCAATCAGCAAACTTGAAAAACAACCATGTCCTGAACCACAATTACTACAAAAGGTTAGGGGCATGTCTGAAAGAAATCTGGATTCAGGACACAAGGAAATTCAACGTTCAGGACATAGTACCAAATGTGCTGGATCTGAGGACAGTATATCTAGCACTCTGCTCGCTGGCTGTAAGGGAATACCAGTGAGACAATTGGCGAATAGAAATGCGCATGCGCATAGAAATGTCCAGAGAAGAGTGATCGGTCGTGTGCATGTGCACAGAAATACCAGATCGTGCATACGCACAGTGAAGATTGGCGCCAGACAGACTATTTAAAGGGTACTGCGGCCTATGCTAATTGCTGACTGGTCTTCAGCTGTTCCCCGTTTCCTGCTCGTTCCTGTGTGATTCCCTTGTTGCTGACTCGGCTTGTTCCTGACCTGACTCTTTATTACTCTCCCGCTTGATACGGTTCCTGAATTGGTGGTCCATTAGTCTTTTAAGGACTCCAGCTGCAAGTGCTGCAAACAACATCTGCTGGCACTCTTGCCCCCCTGCTCCCTAGATACCCTCTGTTCCACTTCCAGTGGGGTCAGGGCTAGTGACACAAGTGAGGCCGACCTCGTCATTTGAGTCTCCAATCAGGTACGTGACACTGGCCCTCTAGATTGAAGGGAAACATTATCTATCCAGATAGACAACATGGTAGCAGTCTCATATGTGCACATCAGGGGGCACAAGGAGTCATGCTTTAATGAGAGAGGTGCAACCAGTTATGGAATTGACACAGCAGAATGTCATCAACCTAAAAGCAGTTTACATTCTGGAAACTCAGAACAAATTATCTTTGTTGTGATCTTTGAGGATCTTTGAGAACAAATTACTTACAGTACATGCATTCAGAGAGATCAGGGATAGCTTGTTTTAAAGCTTTTTTACTGCTTGTTAAGAATGATAAATAATTTAATGTTCATAGTCTGTGCACAGTATTACTTTAAATACCTGACATTGGTCAACTCCAGCACGCATTTATGTTTTGATAATGTCCATAATTGGGTTAAATCTAAACTCCAGGCAAAGCAGAAAAATAATTAAGCACTTACATGGCTTTCATATAGAGAGAATTAAAGTTTATTCACTGTGATATCACAAGGCTACCTTCCAAATCCAAGCAGAATAGTGAGGAATTGGCAGTGCACCCTAGGTGTCCTTTTGTGCATGTAGATGAAATATTTTGCCAACAAAGACAAGCTTGTTTCAAAGTGCAAAGCTCTTTATTCTTGCATGATCAAATAAAAAAGCAACATAAAAAAGTGTTGGACCACACAGGGATCTTTCTTCACTCCATGCTTGAGGTATGGTGTGCAAGAGGAATATACCACACATTTTCTTGTATACAATGCCAGATTACTGCTACAAATATAGGGGGCAGTGTAATTTTATCAAGACCTCACTCCCAAAATTGTCTCCAATCTTGTGCACCTCCAGTCATACCCCAACACAATCAAATGTTTCCTCCACTCAGACCACAGTTGGTTCAGCTACCTTTCCTCCAGAAAACTAACACCTCAAGTCCAGTTGCCTATTTTTCTTCTTGAAGGTTCTGTGCTCCCATAAGTGGTCATTCCTCAGCCTGCTTAATTGCTCATAAAAATATATAAACTTATAGGTAGACTCTGTTATTCTTGGAATTGCTATTGTGCTGCCCTGATGGAGCGTGCAGCATCTGTAGGTGGCTGCGATATATCAACATAAAAAGCTGACAGCTTTATCCAAGACGGCAGAATAGTGATCTAGCCGAAATCAAACTCTGCCTGGACAGCATCTGATGCTTGTATCTGCCTATTACTGGCAGAGCTGATGTCCACTACAGGAGAGCAGTGATGTGACCTCCCAACTGTTCATAAAACCAAGCTGTAGTGACTGCTCATCTTTACAGGAAATAGGTACCTTCTCAATAAAAAAAAGTCAAACTATTCTTTCATTTCATGGAACACAAAAATAACTAAAGCTAAAAAAATATGACTTGTAACAGGAATCCTATAGTAAAACTAATTCTGTTTAATAGATATTCGGCTGATTCTGACATTGCTGTTTCTATTTTGTACATATTCTAAAGTATTGAAAATATACAATAATCAATTCTGTAGTCTTGAACATTATTACACCATTAAAACCACATACTTTTATACTGGAAATAGACCTGCAAGGTGTTTAATCAATATGGCCGTGTTAAGCTTCAGCAATCTGACATGCCTTAAGAATACTTCTTGTGACGTTTGGTTACATTGACAAACCAGCAGTACATCACAGCAGTAGGAAGTTACTAACGAGAAAGCTTCAAATACTGTAATATCATTCAGCACTAGAAACAGCAGGGTTCTATGAAATGCTTTGTTGTAAGTAAAAATCAAAACTTTCAAGAATAAGTGAACAGCTTATACAATGAAGGGACTTTTCACTTGCCTCCTGCTGACAATTTAACGCAGTATTCAATTAACCGCATCAATCTGCAAAGGTCAACACCACCAAATAAAAAGTTCTGTGGTCATACGGAGAGGGGAAACAGGCAGACTGAGCCAAGTGGTCTGGGTGTTGGGTTGACTGTGCAGCTCTTTGGTTCATACACAATTTAAAGTTTCTGTCAAGGCAAACTTTTCTTTTAGTTTGGATACCTGTCAGGTTATTTTCTGCTTCAGTCTAAGTGAAAGAGGTGCTTGATCTCCTGTTTTTAATATCCAGTATTGCAAGTGAGCAGTTTATCAAGCTGACTAGCTTTACTGAGGCTGCTCTTAAATGACACATACAGTTGTGGCCAAAATTATTCAACCCCCACTGAAATTGAGTGTTTTGGCCAGTTTGACATTGCTTTTGATCATTCAGTCATCTTGCTTACATTTACATTAAAGAGGCACTTGTAGGTCAGACAAATATAACATAACAGTTATAATGAAATAACCACAAATGTCTTTTCTGTGCTCACAGCATTATCAGTTTTATTCAACCCCCAAGTGACATTCAATCTTAGTACTTAGTACAGCATCCTTTTACAGTTATAACAGCTTTTAAACGTGAAGCATAGCTTGACACAAGTGTCTTGCAGCGATCTACGGGTATCTTCGCCCATTCTTCATGGGCAAAGGCCTCCAGTTCAGTCACATTCTTAGGCTTGCGCACTGCAACTGCTTTCTTTAAGTCCCACCAGAGGTTCTCAATCGGATTTAAGTCTGGTGACTGCGATGGCCACTCCAAAATGTTCCAGCCTTTCCTCTGCAACCATGCTCTAGTGGACTTGGAGGTATGCTTGGGATCATTGTCCTGTTGAAAGGTCCAACGTCTCCCAAGCCTCAGGTGTGTGACGGACTGCATCACGTTTCCATCCAATATCTCCTGGTACTGAAGAGAATTCATGGTACCTTGCACACGCTGAAGCTTCCCTGTACCTGCAGAAGCAAAACAGCCCCAAAGCATGATTGACCCTCCACCATGCTTCACAGTAGGCAAGGTGTTCTTTTCATCATAGGCCTTGTTCTTCCTCCTCCAAACATAGCGTTGATCCATGGGCCCAAACAGTTCTAATTTTGTTTCATCAGTCCACAGAACACTATCCCACAACTTTTGTGGTTTGTCCACATGGCTTTTGGCATACTGCAGTCGACTCTTCTTATTCTTTGGAGACAGCAAGGGGGTACGCCTGGGAGTTCTGGCACGGAGGCCTTCATTACGCAGTGTGCGTCTTATTGTCTGGGCTGAAACTTCTGTACCCACATCTGACAAATCTTTTCTCAGTTCCTCAGCAGTCACACGGGGACTTCTCTCCACTCTACGCTTCAGGTAGCGCACAGCAGTCGAAGTCAGCATCTTCTTTCTGCCACGACCAGGTAGCGTTTCAACAGTGCCCTTTGCCTTGAATTTGCGAATGATGCTTCCTAAGGTGTCTCTTGGTATGTTTAACATCTTTGCAATCTTCTTATAGCCATTGCCCTTCCTGTGAAGAGAAATCACCTCTTCTCTTGTCTTCCTGGACCATTCTCTTGCCTTCACCATGTTTGTAACCACACCAGTAAATGTCTAGAAGGAGCTGAGTATCACAGTCATTTTAAAGCTGCCTAATTGGTGCTTATTATGCTTGATTGCTGCTCGGTGACATCCACAGGTGTTTTCAATACCTGATGGAAAGCACCTGTATGAACCTCTGTTCTTCAGAGTGGTAGTCTTTAAGGGGTTGAATAATTGTGGCAATGAAGAAACCACATAAGAACCATTTACTACTGTATTACATAAACAATTGATGTCATTTTAGTTGCATTTGGGTAGTTACAACGTCCTTGTAGGATTTGATTCTGAATACAATTCCAAATGTACACTATAGTCCCTAAACCCCTTTACAGCATTGGGGGTTGAATAATTTTGGCCACAACTGTATCTGTTAGAATGGAATGAAACAGCCAATGCATTGTATTAGGCGCACCCACTTTATTGGGTCTTTGATACTGTATAACCTCAGTAAAACTGGACACAATATAATGATTGCAACACTTGTACTGAACCATCAGAAAATGGTAGCAAAATGATCCCTCTCCACTTGATTTAAAGATGTATAGTCTCAATTTGCATAGTAGTTTGAGATTATTTAAAATGGTAGTTTTTATATGCTGGTTTCTTTTTTTATTTTCTTGTTTACTCATTGGGGGTTGTATTGTGATATTTAGAGATGAGCGAATCGAACATGGCGAAGTGGAATTCATTTTGAATATTGGGAAATATTCGATTCGCGCTGAATCCGAAAATTAGCCAACTTCGGATGCACGAATCGAATTTTCCCAAAAATGGCGGCGACATGTGTGGCGACGGAGCGGGGATCTCTGGGAAGGCGTGCAGACCCATAATGCATTCATTCATGACATGTGATCGCATTAGCCAATCAGCAGCCAGCCAGCCAGCACTGTGTAATGGTGGAGCTATAAATTGCGACCATCTTACAATTCTCCATTAGCCTGCGGTCATTCAAGAGAGACAGACCTGTCTGTATTAGGGACAGAGTTAGGGCCAGAGAGACTTTAGGGCCACAGAATCGTTACTTAGGGACACAGAATCGTTACTCAGGGACACAGAATCGTTACTCAGGGACACAGAATTGTTAATCAGGGACACAGAATTGTTTCTCAGGGACAGACACAGAATTGTTACTGAGGGACACAGAATTGTTACTGAGGGACACAGAATTGTTACTGAGGGACACAGAATTGTTACTCAGGGACAGACACAGAATTGTTACTGAGGGACACAGAATTGTTACTGAGGGACACAGAATTGTTACTGAGGGACACAGAATTGTTACTGAGGGACACAGAATTGTTACTCAGGGACACAGAATTGTTACTGAGGGACACAGAATTGTTACTGGGGGACACAGAATTGTTACTCAGGGACACAGAATTGTTACTCAGGGACAGACACAGAATTGTTACTCAGGGACACAGAATTGTTACTGAGAGACACAGAATTGTTACTGAGGGACAGACACAGAATTGTTACTGAGGGACAGACACAGAATTGTTACTGAGGGACACAGAATTGTTACTGAGGGACACAGAATTGTTACTGAGGGACACAGAATTGTTACTCAGGGACAGACACAGAATTGTTACTGAGGGACACAAAATTGTTACTGAGGGACACAGAATTGTTACTGAGGGACACAGAATTGTTACTCGGACACAGAATTGTTACTCAGGGACACAGAATTGTTACTCAGGGACAGACAAAGAATTGTTACTGAGGGACAGACACAGAATTGTTACTGAGGGACAGAGAATTGTTACTGAGGGACAGAGAATTGTTACTGAGGGACAGAGAATTGTTACTGAGGGACAGAGAATTGTTACTGAGGGACACAGAATTGTTACTCAGGGACACACACAGAATTGTTACTGAGGGACACAGAATTGTTACTCAGGGACAGACACAGAATTGTTACTGAGGGACAGACACAGAATTGTTACTGAGGGACAGACACAGAATTGTTACTGAGGGACAGAGAATTGTTACTGAGGGACACAGAATTGTTACTCAGGGACACAAATTGTTACTCAGGGACACACACAGAATTGTTACTGAGGGACACAGAATTGTTACTCAGGGACAGACACAGAATTGTTACTGAGGGACACAGAATTGTTACTGAGGGACACAGAATTGTTATTGAGGGACAGACACAGAATTGTTACTGAGGGACACAGAATTGTTACTGAGGGACACAGAATTGTTACTGAGGGACAGACACAGAATTGTTACTGAGGGACAGACACAGAATTGTTACTGAGGGACAGACACAGAATTGTTACTGAGGGACAGACACAGAATTGTTACTCAGGGACACAGAATTGTTACTCAGGGACACAGAATTGTTACTGAGGGACACAGAATTGTTACTCAGGGACAGACACAGAATTGTTACTCAGGGACACAGAATTGTTACTCAGGGACACAGAATTGTTACTCAGGGACAGACACAGAATTGTTACTCAGGGACACAGAATTGTTACTCAGGGACACAGAATTGTTACTCAGGGACACAGAATTGTTACTCAGGGACACAGAATTGTTACTCAGGGACACAGAATTGTTACTCAGGGACACAGAATTGTTGAATTAAAGAGTATGTCAGACAACACGCAGAGGAGTGGCAGAGGAGGCAATGTTTCAGGAGCGATCAGACGTGGCAGCAGAGGAAGGGGTCGAGGCAGCACTAGTCGCAGCCAGAGGCCAGTGCTCCCGGTGTCATCCAGCGGTCGTGTCTCCACCGACAACCCTGCCGTCATCGATTGGTTGGCTCGGTCGTCTTCCTCTTCCCAGGTCACCTCTGACACCTACAGCCAACGGTCGGTGGGTACGTCAGACACAACCGTTAGTTGGCATGGCCCGGGAGCAAGCCCACTGAAATCACGTGTCCTCTACCTGCCCCTGTCCTTTGGTGTTCCCTCACCAAGCGAAGTATCGCATGCTGTGGGCTCAGCCCCACTGTACAGTGAGGAAGAGCTAACAGAGGGCGGTCAGGAACGGGGGGAGACATCCGCCTCTTCAGCAGCCAGGCGAAGAAGTACTGGCGAGGAGAGTGGCTCGGTAGCCGGTCTAGAGACAGGTCTGTCTCCTGAACCACACGCAGCCGAGGGGGCTAGTAGTGAGGCGGAGACCCTAATTGATGATGATGAGGCTGATCGCACTTGGCAGCCTCGTCGTCATCAGGCTATTGCTTCCGCATCATCAGGAGAAGAGGGTGCCAGCTTGGCAGCGAGCAAAACAGTCGGTGGGTTGCCCAGGAGGCAGCAGGGTCGCAGCAGTGTCAGTGGAGGCAAACGGCCACGGAGTAGAGCACCAGCTCCACTGCAGCCTACCACCACGGCCAGTAGTGGTGCCGGTGTGCACGGAGGAAGTAGCAGTCAGCCAGTGAGGAGTAGCGGGGGCAAAGTTTCCTACTCGGCGGTGTGGCAATTTTTCGTCAAGCCGCCCGATGAAGTAAACATAGCCGTATGTCGACTATGTGGCCAGAAAGTCAAGCGTGGCCAGGGGGCCCATGTTGGGACTACAGCGTTGCGTCAGCATATGCAGCGTCGCCATTCGGTGGCCTGGGAAAACCGTGATAAAGATACGGCGGTTCTGCCTGCCCCAGCCCCCGCTCCATCACGCGCTCCGTTACTTGCTCCGTCACCTGACGTCAATCGCCCTCTATCAGCCAGTCAAGGCTCCAACACCTCTGCTGAGGGGAGTTGTCGCTCGTTGGCATCTTCCGCTCGTTCAGATGCTCCTTCTCCTGCTACTCCTCTTCACGGATTCCGTCAGCAGTCTTTCTTGGAATCCGTTTCCAAGAGACAACAGTTTGCGAGCACGCACCCGACGGTGCAAAAGCTGAACGTCCTCCTGTCCAAGTTGCTGGTGCTGCAGTCCCTCCCTTTCCAAGTGGTGGACTCAGCACCTTTCCGAGAAATGATGGCTTGTGCCGCGCCGCGGTGGAGAGTGCCAAGCCGCCATTTCTTCACCAAAAAGGCAGTGCCAGCCCTGCATTCACATGTAGAAGACATGGTGGGCCAGTCTTTGAGCATGTCGGTCTCTGCCAAAGTGCACGGCAGCGCCGACGTGTGGAGCTGTAACTACGGTCAGGGACAGTACATGTCATTTACGGCCCACTGGGTGAACGTGGTGCCGTCACAGCCGCACCAGCAACTTGGACAGGTCACGCCGCTCTTGCCTCCACGTTTGCATGTCCTTGGTCCACAAAAGATGTCCGCCTCTACCACCTCTTCTTCCGCCGTGTCCTCAGCCGCCACCCCCGTGCCAAGTCCCATTACCCGACCGGCATATCACATGTGCAGGGCGCAACGGTGTCACGCTGTGCTGCACCTGGTATGCCTTGGCGAACGTAGTCACACAGGGGAGGAACTTCTGAGTGTAATGAACAGAGAAATCGACAGATGGCTGTCTCCGCGCAAACTCAAAACCGGAACCATGTTGACCGACAACGGAAAGAACATGGTGTCTGCTCTGCGTCAAGGAAGGTTGTGCCATGCGCCATGCATGGCTCACGTGTTTAATCTGGTTGTCAAGCGGTTCCTAAAATCCATCATCCCACTGCAAGACATCCTTAAAATGTCACGTAAACTTTGCATGCATTTCAGCCATTCCTACACCGCAAAGCACACCCTCCTTGAGCTGCAGTGGCAGAACGGAATTCCACAGCATCGCCTGATCTGCGACGTTGCAACAAGGTGGAATTCAACCCTACATATGTTAGACCGCCTTTACGAACAGCGAAAGGCCATCACCGATTTCCTGATGTTACAAGCGGATAAAGGTACTCCCCTGTGTAAATAGATGTCAGCCATTGGCAGCTCATGCGTGACACCTGCCGCTTGCTCAGGCCCTTTGAGGAGGCCACGCTATTCGTGAGTCGGCAGGACTATGGGATGAACGACGTCATTCCTCTGTTGCACGTCCTGGAACAAATGCTGTTAACAATGGCTGGCCAGGGTGCGGTAGACGTGGCGCACAGATCTCAACGCCACATGACCCCTGTGGGGGCAGGACAGGAAGAAGAGGAGGAGGTAGAGGAGGACATTGGTGCTCAGGAATTATTGAGTGAAATGGGTGGTTTTTCCACTCAGCGGACAGGAGTGGAGGAGCAGGAGCATCTGGTAGAGGAGGAGGAGGAGGAGACAGAGGACCCAGACGCACCGTGGCAGTATGCTGTGGAGATGGAGGCAGGGAGTCCCTCGCATTCCTTGGCACAAATGGCCCATAGCATGCTCGGTTGCTTGCGTAGCGACAGCCGAATAATAACCATCAGACAGAGGGATGACTTTTGGCTGTCCACCTTGTTGGACCCTCGCTACCGTTCAAAAATGGTGGCCTTTTTCACACCTGCTGAGAGGGAGGCCAAAATAACGTACTATAAAAACCACCTATGTAGTCATTTGGTCTCTGCCTTTCTGCGCCAACGTCCATCCTCAGACACTGTGGGCCCTGTGCGCTCGCGTTCCGCTGCCATGGCAGCAGGGGAGGGGTGGGGTGGTAGGAGCAGTGGCAGCTCCACCAGCAGCGGCTGCCTCAGTCTGCAGTCGATGATGAGTAGCTTTCTTCACCAGCGCAGTGAGGAAACTACTAACCAGCCGCAGCAGCAGCAGCATCAGGTGGACCTGGAGCAGGACCTCAAACAACAGGCTTGGGCCTACTTGGACAGCACCCTGCCAACCGAGGTAGACAATCCCCTTGACTACTGGGCAACGAAACTTGACCTTTGGCCCCAACTAGCTGAATTTGCCCTTGAAAGGCTGTCATGCCCGGCCAGTAGCGTGGCATCGGAGCGCGTGTTTAGTGCGGCAGGAGGTATTGTAACTCCGCGGAGGACACAACTGTCCACCCAAAGTGTGGAGAGACTCACGTTTGTGAAAATGAATCAGGCGTGGATTAGTCTGGATTTCAAACCACCAGTTCCTGACACAACTGACTAAATCCGCCATGAATCATGCCCCAAACATGTTATTATTTTTAACATAGGCCTCTTTATGGCCTTCAATTTAAGCTGCTGACGCTTCGCCACTCTGCCATGGGCCCCTGTACCGCCTCCTCATACTGCTGCCAGGTCCGTAATCTGTCATGGGCCCCTGTACCGCCTCCTCATGCTGCTGCCAGGTCCAGAGTGTCTCATGGGTCCCTGTACGGCCTTCCATTGCTGCTGTCTCCATCGCCACACTCTGCCATGTGCCACTTTCAGGTCTCCTCACACTGCTGGTGGGTTCCATTTTGTCATAGGGTGCTGGCAGATTACGGGCCTCCCATTGCTGCTGCCAGGCCCGTAATCTGCCATGGGCCCCCGTACCGACTCCTCATGCTGCTGCCAGGTCCAGAGTGTCTCATGGGTCCCTGTACGGCCTCCCATTGCTGCTGTCTCCATCGCCACACTCCGCCATGTGCCACTTTCAGGTCTCCTCACACTGCTGGTGGGTTCCATTTTGTCATAGGGTGCTGGCAGATTACGGGCCTCCCATTGCTGCTGCCAGGCCCGTAATCTGCCATGGGCCCCCGTACCGACTCCTCATGCTGCTGCCAGGCCCGTAATCTGTCATGGGCCCCTGTACCGCCTCCTCATGCTGCTGCCA
This sequence comes from Staurois parvus, assembly GCF_062004578.1. Classification (NCBI taxonomy): domain Eukaryota; kingdom Metazoa; phylum Chordata; class Amphibia; order Anura; family Ranidae; genus Staurois; species Staurois parvus. The sequence goes on from NW_028318776.1 coordinate 661,848, forward strand.
GGTCCAGAGTGTCTCATGGGTCCCTGTACGGCCTCCCATTGCTGCTGTCTCCATCGCCACACTCTGCCATGTGCCACTTTCAGGTCTCCTCACACTGCTGGTGGGTTCCATTTTGTCATAGGGTGCTGTATGGCCTCCCATTGCTGCTGTCTCCACCGCCACACTGTGGCTCCACACTCTGGTTTTGGCCCCGTGACTGCCCAAATGAGTGAAGTGTGCGGTGATTCTAAGATCGACGGCACTCATCTGCATGTCATACTGACTGACAGTATTATTTCTCTTCCCCAGCAGACTCCAAGGGCATTTAAATTAAAGGTACAGTGTTCTGCACTAATATAAAGGCTCTCTGAAGCCTAGAAACACCCTTTTTATAAGTTAAATTCGCAGCGAATATATTCGACTCGAATCAAATTTATTCCGCGAATCAGCCGAATCGAATTTTTGAATACTTCGCTCATCTCTAGTGATATTGTTTGGATTTGAAAGATATGCTCTTATAGATAGCTTTTTACCTGAAATTGTGTTATTAGGGTGTAATGTATTGAATGTACCCATTGTTTCCTTACGAGATGTGGTGTTGCTGCTTTAAGAGTTTTTTGTGTTGATGTAATTTTCATTGTTTTTTTGTTTAGATTTGCATTTCATTTCATTGTTTTGTATGTTGTTAAAACTTTAATAAAAATTACTTGATTAAAAAAGAAAATGGTAGCATCAAGTTGCACAGAAATAAGTTTTCTTCTTGCCATCTGTGTCCCATTGGGGATATTTCCCTTCCTTCCTTTTCACCTGTTTTGGAGATGCAATAGGACGTGGATATCAGGGCTAGGCTCCTGCTACTTAATGAGCAGCCCTTTTCTTGCAGTGCTTAGAGGCTACTCAGATCTTGGTTAATTCCCAGCTACTTGTCTCCACAGTGACTCTCCTGGATACCATTACTTGCCTCAATAGTCCGGCCTACAGCCAGTCATTTTTGTTATTTTAGCAGCTTAGCTCATTTCCTCCTTGCCCTTGCATGGTCTATGATCTCCAGTGTGTTCTTGCCTGTGTTGTGGTCTGGCTGACTTCTTTTCCGGTTCCTGTTCCTGAATTTTGGCTCCTGACTACGCTGACTTCTGGTTTCCTGAGCCTAACTTCTCTGATTACCCGCACTGGCATCCAAACACTAGCTTCTGTTTTGACTACATTCCTGATCTACGTTATATTTGCTATTTCATTAAAAGTGTGATTTTTTAACTGCACTCTGTCTCTGCCTTGTTTATGGTTCCTGACAGTGAAAGGGAATCTTCCGAAAGTGAGGGAATTTCCCCACTGGACTGGACTTTACCATCACCTCTCGTTTCAGTGACAACTCTAACATGTTTGGATTTCTTGTAAGTTTTTGTATTGGTGACAATGGTCACTGGAAAGAATGGAGGGAGAGAATCTCCCCGGAGGGGACACAGACAGCTACACCTGACGTGAAGTCTAGCTTTCACCAATCTATCCAAAATGAAAAACAAGGTTTTGCTATTGTATGCCCTTTAATGCTTGACTTCTTGAACCAAAGTAACCCTGCATTTGAGACTCTGTACAAAGGTCATGTAAACAGATAAGGGAAGACCACAATTTTTAGCTTGATACTAAGTTCTAATAATTCCTCAGGCCCTGTGTACACTTTTTGAAAACAGTGGGTCAGTTACATGAGCAGGAGAATTCAGAGGAGATTATTTGAGAACTGCATACTCTTACCATGGTTTAAAAAAAAAAAGAAAAGTTATTACTTTTTTTTTTTTTTTAATTTTAAGAAAATGACAGCTGCCTATGGATTCTGATGGAAAGGTAATTTGGAAGTCTTTGAGTAGGTTTATATGTTCTACCAATTGTTTAACTAAAGTGGTGTTATACCGACAATACAGTCAGCAACTGGTCCTAATAGCCAAGGCCATAACCAGATTTTTTAGTATTCGTTTCTGGAAATGCAATGGTTTTGTCCAACTTCACCACCAAATCTCTGTTTTTGTTTTGTCAACTTTTAATTTGCTTTATTCTTGCCTGTCAGAGTTAGTATTTTAGATCCAGTAGGTCTACAATATTACATATGCATTTCTCTTCCAGTGTAGCAGATGTTTTTAGACATTATTCTCAAATGTTTTTCTGAGGTTTGCTTATGAAATTGTAGTGCCCTCTGGGGTACACAATTTGTAGTGTAGGTAGATGCTTATTAGAAGCCTGGCTGAGTGTCAATGGGTTCACTTTAGGTCAAATAGGAGGGCTCTACAGGTCAGGCCTCTGGTACCTCTCCCTGGTTCTAGATGCTCAGAGAAGTTTCTATAAGCTAGTGGGTGGAAGCCAGAAGGTGCTGATCTGCATATTTATGGAAATGTGGCCAATCCCCAGGCAGGAGGCCTGGCAAGGTGGCCTAATCGGCCCATAAATATGAAAGAACCTGGCCAGAAAGGAGTCCGGTGGAAGATGGAGTGCTGATGTGTGCTGCTGTGTAGCCTGAGAGGGGACCCTGGAGAAGGGGTGTTCTGCCTTCAGGCTGGAGGTTGGAAGAATGGGAGAAGGAAGACAGAGGGGGCTCCACTGCTCTCCAGTTCACTGAGGAAGGACAGTCTGTTAGCTTTGAAGAAAACTAGCTCAGCAAAATGCCTGAAAGCAGTTTACCCAAAGCTACAGGACACGAGGACAGTGTGGGTACGTCTACACCCCTAGGACCTACAATGGAGAGGGCTGCTAGATGCCATATCCAACCAGTTCTCCCTGAGACAGTCCTGCAAGTCTTTTCTAGAATATCTTGCTCTGGATATTCTTCAAGAAAGCCAGGTGGATGAGAATTTTCTAGCTGGGGTATGAAGAAGTTCATATAAAGAGGGGATCAAGTGCTCCTTACAGAGACTGTGCTACTGATCCATCAAGAGACTGATGCCATTCTGGAGGGAGTAGAATGTCCAGGATCCATCCTTTTTTGTACAGAATTTAGGAAGCTTGTCCTTAGAGTTATTGTTTCAAGTCAAGCCATATACCCTTAGACCTTATCCAAGCTGTTTTCCCCTAAATAAAACAAGCCCATGAACTAGTTACTGACTCCAAAAGAAAGTTGGAAAATGTGTGTTGCCTGTCTGTGCAGGGGTAAGGAGAACCCAAAACCAGCGGCTTTTAAGAGGGTAGTGCTACGCAAATTTTCAGTGAGACCAAGCAACTCTGCAAATAAAGACACTTAAGTCTCTTATCCCTGCCTTTTTGCTCCTTGCACATCACAGACCCAGTACAGAGTAAACATTACATCATTTGTGTTTAGCTTGTCTGTAGTCAGCACTGATTAACAACAGAATGTTCAGAGCAGCATGTCTTTAGACTAGTGACAGTAAACCACCAAGTAAGACATCTATTCCACATAGCTGTTTGATTCGGGGGGGGGGGGGGGGTGACATTTCTTAGTGAAGCTGAATATATTTATTCATAAAATATTATGAAAAGGAAATTGCTATCTTTTTTTACCTTTGCACATTAGGTGTTCAAAGTAAATACAAGTTCACATGTCTAAATGAAATAGTGCAGATTTAGAAATTAAACCTCAATACCTTTAACACTAGAATTTGTATACTGTAATGCACTGCACGGAGGCACATATAATCACTAAAGAAACAATTCTAAAGCTGCATCTCTTAACTGCTTGAGTTAGCTAAGTTTGCCAGACCCCAATCCCATGTAATTCTAGCCAGCCAATTTTCACAAGCAAAATAAATTTCTAGAGAAACCCTTGTTGACTTATATGTTGTGCTCATTTCTGCACTGACACAATGCTGCTTTTCCCATTGTATTATTGATCAAGACTGTTAACTATAAGACACCTGTGGGCCAGTTGTAAGCACAAAGCATATGTAAGTGTACTATATGTATGTAAACCCTAACAAATGAATTATTTATTCCCTTTGGTCCATTAACTACATACATCTGAAAGTATTTTGTCATATCTGTTAGATAAGCGTAAAGGAATACCTGTTGATTGCCAAAAATGCAGTGCTGTCCTAGTTACTCTGCAGTGTCATCTCAAACAGGTGAAGGAGGAGTAGAAGGCAAATGTTCTCTAGTCCTAACAAGCATTCTGTCCTAGGATAGCAATGCACAGGAAACAATATGGTTAGTGAGCATGGTCATCCTAGGACAGCCTTTTTCAACCCGGGTGCCTTAAGGTTTCTGCAGTTGTGCCTTGGTAAAACCTTTAAAAAGTACCCAATAATTGTACACAAGCCATCAGATGGATGACCCCTGCCTTTTAGTTGCACAAAGCCACAGGTTTTCATTGTGTACCATTACAACCTTACAGCCACTGGTGTCCTAACAATCAATGATGGAATTGGTTGATAAGGAGGACATTGGGTTCCTGCACAACATCCTTGTTTGCCTCTCTGTCAGCACTGGGGTCGCATTGGCTGAATGAGGGAGAAGAGAAACATTTTAAATGTAAGAATTGAAGAGCCGGCAACTCGTCCTTCCGTATAATTGTTTTTATTTCAAAACGTGTAAGCCATTTTTATCTGTACACTCCACTCATTGAAATAAAGTCAGTTATATGGAAAGATGAGTTGCTAGCCCTTCAATTCTTCTAAGCTGCACTCATGTTGGGAGGATACTTAGCGCAAGACGCACCGTCAGTCCACCTCTGTGGGGACTATATCTGGGCGTAGTATCTCTCTCCTTAGAAGAGAAACATTGGAATACTAGTCAGTACCAGTTTGCAAAGGTGTGTTTACTTTGTAAGAATAAATCACCTCTAAAGTTAGGTGTCCTACATGTGTGGATGTTGCCGCATTATGGAAAACCTTTAGTTTAGTTTTTTACATTTCAGAATGGGGTGCCTCGAGAGTACCTATAATTTCAAAGGGTTTCTTGACTGAAAAAAAGTTGAGAAACCCTGCCCTAGGAAATGAAATGTTGCTGGTATGATCAAAGGGTGAAATTAAAGGAAAAAAAATAAAAAATATAACTGTATACTGTATACATTTTTTGTACTAAATACAACTTACATGTTCCATTTTAGACACATTTTTCTTGTTTTATTTCCCTTTTCTGACAACATCTAGACACGTAGAAGAATTCAGCTAGAGCACTTTATGAGAAACTATCTACAGGTGATGGCAAGGGTGAAACTTTAGAAATATAGATTAATTTTTAAAGGACTGACCACATTTTTAAGTGGGAAATTAGAGTAGTTGATTTCCAAAATGAAATTTCAAGAATGTTAGAAAATATGTGGTGAAGATTGAAAGCCCAGCGTACAGCTTAACTGAATGCTGTAATTGTAACTAATGCCAGGAAATAAATAAATGGTGCCCATTTTACTGGAATCCTGTGTAATTTAGCTCATATCACATTTGTGGTTGATAATGTACAATAATTTGATAAATAAAACTTTTGCTGAAAATGTTTCCACCAGTCTCTTATTGCACAGTGAAGTCATTTCTCTCTACCTGCCGCCAGTGCAAAACAGGAAATCCAATGATTGATGATTTCAATGTCTATTGCTGGTCAAACATTGTTTGATATTTGGAAGATATATGACCAGTAGATTTATTTAAAAAAAGACCTGAATGCATTCCTAAATGCATATAACATAACTCAATATTAATATGTTGAGGTAATAACACCAGGGGTAGTTAATGCAGGGAATATCCAATTGCCTCCCGAGGGATCAGGAAGCAATTTTTTTTCCCTACTGGATTGAATTAGATTATGCTTTAGTGTTTTTTTGCCTTCCTCTGGATCAACTGTGGGTATAGGATTGTGTATATAGGGGATTTCAATATCTCTTGTTGGTTGAATTAGATGGACTAGTGTCTTTTTTTTCAAACTCAGTAACTATGTAACTCTGTTATCCATAAGCTGTAACAGTCTAAATAGTTAGGGGGTTATATTATAATGTAATATAATGTATAATATATATAAATATTTTGTAAAGTCACGAGGGAAAGAATGTACATCCCTGTCCAAAAGGTTTGAGAATGACACAAATATTAATTTTCACAAAGTCTGCTGCTTTAGTGTTATTAGATCTTTTTGTCAGATGTTACTGTGGTATACTGAAGTATAATTACAAGCAATTCATAAGTGTCAGAGTCAATATTTGCAGTGTTAACCCTTCTTTTTCACGACCTCTGTAATTCATCCGGGCATGCTGTCAATCATCCTCTGGGTCACATCCTGACTGGTGGCAGCCCATTATTGCATAATCAATGCTTAGAGTTTATCAGAATTTGTGGGGTTTTTTTTGTTCACCCTCCTCCTGAGGATTGACCACAAGTTCTAAATGGGATTTATGTCTGGGGAATTTCCTAGCCACAGACCCAAATTTCAATGTTTTGTTCCCCAAGCCACTTAGTTATCACTTTTGCATTATGGCAAGGTGCTCCATCATGTTTTGCAGCGACGACCCATGCAGCTTGGAAGCAGCACCTTCACAGTTTACACAGCCTTTTAGACTTTTCTATCTCTGGGCTACCTGCTCTATAAGTTATTTTTTTAAATTGTATTTCATTATCAATCAACCAATCCATTAGTCTATTGTCACTGGGAACCTATTCAGTTTTTTGGTTTGAATTGACCTTCATATACGTCATTGCTTTAACAGCTTTTATTGTTCAATTAATGTCTGTGGTGAACCTCTGTGGATTATTACTGACCATCAGGCACTGAGGCATCACTCTGGGGGTGAGCACAGTGGGACTGACAGGGTATCCTGTTGGCCCTTTTTTTCTGTAAACTAAGTAGAGAAAATCCTTGAACTAAAGCTATTACTATGCGTGCATTGTAGAAGCTGAATATTGAATGGACATACCTCTTTGACCTGTTATGGCTTAGACTTAACGAATCGATGAGGAAACACAGGTCAAATCTACATTCTAAACTGCACCACAAACTGGCACTAAATTAGTAGGAAATACATGTCCAAACCTCCGAGTCCTCCATATGCTTTCATTGGAGATACACTATATTGCCAAAGTGTTGGGACGCCTGCCTTTACACGTACATAAACTTTAATGGGATCTCAGTCTTAGTTCGTAGGGTTAAATATTGAGTTGGCACAGCCTTTGCGGCTAGAACAGCTTCAACTCTTCTCGGAAAGCTATCCATAAGGTTTAGGAGTGTGTCTATGGGAATGCTTGACCATTCTTCCAGAAGCGCATTTGTGAGGTAAGGCAGTGATGTCAGATGAGAAGACCTGACCCGCGTTCTCAACTCTAACTCATCCCAAAGGTGTTCTATAGGAACAGGAAGGGGTCCTCCCCAATCTGTTCACACAAAGTTGGCAGCATGAAATTGTCCAAAATGTCTTGGTATGCTAACGCCTTAAGAGTTCCCTTCACTGGAACTAAGGGGCCCACCTCAACCCCTGAAAAACAACTCCACACCATAATCCCCCTTTCACCAAACTTTACACTTGGCACAATTTGGAACTACAGTTCTCCTGGCAATCGCCAAACCCAGACATGTCCATTGGATTGCCAGACAGAGAAGCATGATTCTTCACTCTAGAGAACATGTCTCTACTGCTCTAGAGTCCAGTCGCGGTATTTTACACCACTGCATTGCACTTCGTGTTGTAAGGTTTGGATGCAGCTGCTCATCCATGGAAACACATTCCATGAAGCTCTCTAAGCACTATTGCTGTGCTAATCTGAAGGCCACAAGCACTTTGGAGTTCTCTTAGCTTGCCATTCTGTAGACAGTTGGCGACTTCTGCACACTGTGCACTTCAGTATGTTCTGATCCCGCTGTTTTGAAGGCCTACCACTTTGTTGCTGAGTTGCTGTTATTCCCATTTGCTTCCACTTTGTTATAATATCACTAACAGTTGACCGAGGAATATTTAGTAACAAGGAAATTTCACAGATGGGCTTATTGCACAGGTGGCAACCGATCATAGTACCACGCTTGAATTCACTGAGCTCCTGAGAGCGACCCATTTTTTCACAAATGTTTGTAGAAGCAGTCTGCATGCCTAGGTGCTTGAGTGTATACACCTGTGGTTATGGAGGTTACTGGAACACCTGAATCCAATTATTCGGAGGGGTGTCCCAATACGTTTGGCAATATAGTGTAGAAGCAGGGTCGCCAGTCTGTAGTCAAGTTTGAAACCAGGAGTTTATTGTTAGAGTCAAAACAAAATCCTTTAGTGTAATATATTTAAAATAAATGCAAAGTGGGTACAAATAATGCAATCCTCTAGATAACACGTTTTACCACTCAGGTCACTTTTTTCATTCCATTGTGAACAGGCAAAAGTCTCATTAAATCACACATCACCTGTAATGTACCACCTCCTGCTATTTAAACCAACCTATTAAATATATTCAAACATAGTCGGGGGAAATCAGTGAAGCTTCTGCACCACTAATCCCTCTTGGCAGGGACAGACTGACAACTCATGGGGCCCTTGGGCAATAGGGGATCATGGGGCCCCTGTGTCCTTGCCCAAACTCAAAAAAGCCTATGAAAAAGGTACCAGGGGCATCTCATGGGGCTCCCTACTGACCCTGGGCCCTCGGGCAGTGCCCGAGTTTCCAAATGGTCAGTCTGCCCCTGCCTCTTGGTAATGATTTGCACCAGATTCTGGATGCATTTATGACACTATTGGTTCTGACAGAAACTCTTGCATCAAATTCAGGTAATTCTAAAATACACCACTTTTACATTGTGACGCAATGAATGCTCCAAATTCAAAATAAAATCCCAACACATTGGGGTTGATTTACTAAAGGCAACTAGACTGTGAACTTTGCAAGTGCAGTTGCTCTCATTTTCCTTAGAAAATTTATTGTGGTAAAGCTTCACTCTGTAAAGAATATCCAATCAGGTGAAAGGAACATCAAAAAGCATTTTTGCTTGCACATAATTAGATGATGGAAATCAGCAGAGCTTTACCGCATTTACTAAGGTCTGGGGAATATGAGTGAAACTGCACCTGCATAATGCACAGTCTATTTGCCTTTAGTAAATCCACCCCACTGAATGTAACAGGGAAACATGTTATCAAGTGCACAACATTTCTGGATTTAAAGTTAGCATAGTATTGCATTTTAATGGCATTGCCATTTACAACAAACATTAATTTGTTACCCACTTTATGAAAATAGCATTATTTATAAATATTGTGACCACATTTACAGTATATGAGCCAGAAACAGAAAAACAAGTGGGATAATTCTAATTCCTCTCTGGATCATAAAACCAAATTAATGACAATGAGATCCCAAAGTGACAAACTTCTTGCTACTTTCATTTAGCTCAGATACAAATTCAAAATCCCCAAATTGAGTATTATTTCTGTAATCTAATAATATTCCATACATTACACTTTTCCAATAACTAGAATACAATTAGAATGGATGTTTCTTTGCCAACATGCTTGAAGTTATCTTGTAGTGTTTCATGTCCTTCTTCTTTTTTTTTTTTTTTTTTTTTTGTCCACCCTGGATTTATCCCCAGTAAGCAATCGACCTTAACCTGGTGAGTAAATTGATTTTGAATCTATTATAAGTTTCCATGTCACTGCAATTGCACTTAAGTCAGGTCATGAAATAACCTTCTTAATATGTTTGGGATGGCAGTTAGCCATCAGCAGGGTATTCCCTTCTGGAGATGATGGTATGCAGCAGTATTTGAACATCATTGGAAAGAGAACTATCCATGAAATCAATACTATCCTTAACTAATTCATGGTAATGGAAAGATTTAAATCACTTTGACTTCAATATAAATGAAACTCAGCAAGCAACTTCTTATATCCCCACCTGATAAGCAGATTGTCAATATACCTTCCATACCACATTACCCGTTCACCGAAGATGCAGAGCTCTTTGCACCATCCCATATAGAGATTTGCCAAAGAGGGATAAAATTTCACCACCATGGAAGATTTACATCTTTGGAGATCAACCATCTAAATTTAAAACATTTACAAGTTAAAGACTGTGTCACTGAAACTGGATATGCTCTGATTTCTACAGAATAATTTGTATATTTAGGTTAATTATTTTCCAGGGTTACCAAAGCCAGGTTGTGTAATATAGAAGAATAAAGGGATTGTACATCCAAATTGCTCCAAAAATATGACTCCCACATGTTCTGCATTACATTTAGCACATGTTTAAAGTGATTGTAAACCTCTTTAAAAAAAATAATAAACATATCATTACAATAGTTTTGCATAGAGCAGCTCCGATTCTCCTCTTCTGATCCTCTGTCGATGCTCCTGTCTCCACCTCTTCGGTCAGTGCCCCCATAGGAAGCTGCTTCCTATGGGGGCACTCTTGCAGGCTCAATCCTGAGCCATGCTACCTGCATCTATATACTTTCTGCAATAGCTAATTGTTGGCTTTCTTGTAGTAGTGATTTGCAGCTGTCTGTTTACTTCTGGAGGTGTGTGGCCTGCCCACCCACTTCTGGTTTTAGTGCTGTCATTCCCCAGCCACAGTGGCCAAAGAGCACCTGTCATATCATTTCTATTGAGCTTGTCAGCCTCCTATGTGATAGCAATACAGTTAAGTAAAAAAATGTTTGAAAAACTAAATTTTTATAAAGTTATTTTTAAAACGTTTCCATACGTACACATGAACGTAAATGCTCATGTCAGGTGTGTCTATGTACAGTTGTGCTCAAAAGTTTACATACCCTGGCAGAAATTGTGACATTTTGGCATTGATATTGAAAATATGACTGATCATGCCAAAAAATGCTCTTTTATTGAAGGATGATGATCATATGAAGCCATTTATTATCAAATAGTTGTTTGGTTCCTTTTTAAATCATAATAACAGAAATCATCCAAATGGCCATGATCAAAAGTTTACATACCCTGGAATGTTTGGCCTTGGTACAGACACACAAGGTGACACACACAAAATGCCAATTAGAGGTTAATGTTCCACATCTGTGGCTTTTTAAATTGCAGTTAGTGTCAGTGTATAAATAGTCAACGAGTTTGTTAGCTCTTATGTGGAAACACTGACTAGGCTAGATACTGAGCCATGGGGATCAGAAAAGAACTGTCAAAAGTCCTGCGTAACAAGGTAATGGAGCTTTATAAAGATGGAAAAGGACATAAAAAGATGTCCAAAGCCTTGAATATGCCAATCAGTACTGTTAAATCACCTATTAAGAAGTGGAAAGTTCAGGGATCTCTTGATACCAAGCCAAGGTCAGGTAGATCAAGAAAGATTGCAGCCACAACTGCCAGAAGAATTGTCCGGGATACAAAGGGAAACCCTTAGGTAACCACAAGAAAAATACAGGCTGCTCTGGAAAAAGGCAGTGTGGTTGTTTTGAAGGAGCAAGATTGTGCTACAAATGTCAGGTGTCGCTGAACACGCTGGAGTGAACTGCTTTTTACGGAGACTGTTTAGATACAGATATATCACCCTCCTAGTTTGGTGCTAGGATGATAGGTAAATTTAGTTTCTTTTTTGGCTGCTCTGTAATCAGTAAAGTTGTTGATTGCTTTGGGTGGTTCTGTGTTTCACAGGCTGCAAGTTTTTTTTTTCTGCTCTCCCCTGCCTTCTGGAAAGTTTTAGAATATAGGAGTGAAGCAAGTCTGATTAGAAGTCTGAATATTTATGGCACCTCAGCCAATTTCTGGGGAGGTACGTCTAGTACGTGGCTGAGAATCACATAGTCTAAGGCAGAGCAGTCTTGTCTTGTTCTGGAGGAGAATTCCTCAGCCTGAAGGGTTTCTGCCCCTCTGGGCAGATTGCTGGAGTTTGCTGCATGATCATTAAGGTCCCAGTTGTTGCATAACTAGGGGGCCTACTTCTAAAAGTTTTGCTGAGCTAGGATCTGGTCTGAAGACCTCATGGAAGAATGCTCATTGGAAGTTGAAAGCTCAAGAGTTCAGCTGTTCTGGGGCATTGCGAGCTTTAACCTCTCTTCACTGGATACTGGAAGGGGGTCAAAATCCCAGTGACTGTGTTCAGTTTCCATGTGGATGAATGTGCCAGTGGTAGCTCTAATTGAGTCCGTTCCTTTTTTTCAGGGTCTCAATACTGGCTGTTTGTCTTGCTTTTGGTATAGACTGTTGAGAGAAGCTTAGGACAGTAAAATGTGTCCTCTATTACTGTGTAGTGATTCTGGTGTATCCCCTTTCACCCTGCAGCCTATCCAAGTTTGTTCAGCAATAAATACTAAAAACATCCCCTAGACTGATTTCTGAACCAGAGTAAATAACTGTTGCTGTGTGCCTGGCTGCCACTAGTTTGAAAAAGTTCATTACAGCAGCTCTTTTGGGGGTTGCTCTACACATATATTTGTGTGAATTTTGAAAATGTTTGTGTAAAGGGGTGTGTGCATATGACAGTCCTAATCTGAAAGCATCTGCGCTTGGAGGTTCAGTGGTATTGGGCCTGGTTAGTAGATGAATAGGCGACTATCTGGGAATACCCAATGCTGTCTCATCGCAGGATTACACTCTAGTGTTAATTGTTTACTTTAGTTTATATTTTTATATCTTTTATATTGTTTTTTTTTGCAGTAGTAGTTTTTGTAGTGAGAGAATGAGTGTTTTGAATTTATAAGACAATATATTTTTAAGAAATTTAGCTCTATTTCCTATGTTTGGCCTAATTGTTTAATAGGTTGCTTCAAATCGCAGGAAATACTATAAGTGATGTGTGATTTAATGACATTTTAGTTTGTTCACAATAGATTTTTACTTGCTTTGTATTGTTTTGGATTACATAAAGAATTTTGTTTTTGATATTTCAGCTGTTTTAAAACTATGCCTTTTTTAAGTAATGTCTGCCTCTCTCCCACAGACAGAAATAAATAATTTTCAGGCACTATCTTCATCTTGGATAGGCCCTGAACCCTGGTTGAAAATAAATTTTGGTTTTTCTCTTTCGGTTCAAATTAAGAAATTATAATGATAAGTTTAGAAATTTGAAGAAATATTATCAAATCTGTGAGGCACTTTTCTAACGTGCACATTAATTCTGTGGTATCATGGTAACCTGGGTATTAAAGTACTAACAAGCAACATTAGTCATGATATGATATCAGAGTAATAAGTATATAAACATCAATCTGATTTGATTGAAGTATTTGGTAAATTATCATTATAAAGTAGAAAATACAGTAAAATAAAAATCATCACAGAATTAGCATGAGGGCATATATACAGTCATGGCCGAAATTGTTGGCACCCTTGATATTTTTCCTGAAAATCAAGTATTTCACACAAAAAAGGTATTGCATTAACACATGTTTTGCTATACACATGTTTATTCCCTTTGTATGTATTGGAACAAATATAAAACAGAGGCAGAAAAGCAAATATGACATAATGTCACACAAAACCCCAAAAATGGGCTGGACAAAAGTATTGGCACCCTTAACTTAATATTTGGTTGCACACCCTTTGGAAAACATAACTGAAATCAGTCGCTTCCTATAACCATCAATAAGCTTCTGACACCTCTCACCCGGAATTTTGGACCACTCTTCCTTTGCAAACAGCTCCAGGTCTCTCTTATTGGAAGGACACCTTTTCCCAACAGCAATTTTAAGATCTCTCCACAGGTGTTCAATGGGATTTAGATCTGGGCTCATTGCTGGCCACTTCAGAACTCTCCAGCGCTTCTTTGCCATCCATTTCTGAGTGCTTTTTGACGTATGTTTGGGGTCATTGTCCTGCTGGAAGACCCAGGATCTTGGACGCAAACCCAGCTTTCTGACACTGGGCCCTACAGTGCGACCCAAAATCCTTTGGTAATCCTCAGATTTCATGATGCCTTGCACACAGTCAAGGCACCCAGTGCCAGAGGCAGCAAAACAACCCCAAAACATCATTGAACCTCCACCATATTTTACCGTAGGTACTGTGTTTTGTTCTTTGTAGGCCTCATTCCGTTTTCGGTAAACAGTAGAATGATGTGCTTTACCGAAAAGCTCTATCTTGGTCTCATCTGTCCACAAGACGTTTTCCCAGAAGGCTTTTGGCTTACTCAAGTACATTTTGGCAAACTGTAGTCTTGCTTTTTTATGTCTCTGTGTCAGCAGTGGGGTCTTCCTGGGTCTCCTGCCATAGCGTTTCATTTCATTTAAATGTCGACGGATAGTTCGCGCTGACACTGATGCTCCCTGAGCCTGCAGGACAGCTTGAATGTCTTTGGAACATGTTTGGGGCTGCTTATCCACCATCCGGACTATTCTGCGTTGCAATCTTTCATCAATTTTCCTCATCCGTCCACGACCAGGGAGATTAGCTACAGTGCCATGGGTTGCAAACTTCTTGATAATGTTGCGCACTGTGGACAAAGGCAAATCTAGTTCTCTGGAGATGGACTTGTAACCTTGAGATTGTTGATATTTTGCCACAATTTTGGTTCTCAGGTCCTCAGACAGTTCTCGTCTCCTCTTTCTGTTGTCCATGCTTAGTGTGGCACAGACAGACACACAATGCAAAGGTTAAGTGAACGTCTCTCCTTTTTATCTGCTTTCAGGTGTGATTTCTATATTGCCCACACCTGTTACTTGCCCCAGGTGAGTTTACAGGAGCATCACATGCTTGTAACATTCTTATTTATCCGCAGTTGTGAAAGGGTGCCAATACTTTTGTCCAGCCCATTTTTGGAGGTTTGTGTGACATTATGTCGAATTTGCTTTCTTTCCTCCCTTTTTTTGTTTTGTCCCAATACACACAAAGGGAATAAACATGTGTATAGCAAAACATGTGTTAATGCAATACGTTTCGTGAGAAATACATGATTTCCTGGAGAAATATCAAGGGTGCCAACAATTTCGGCCATGACTGTATCTAATGAAATATCGGGTCACCAGCCAGTCACTTGCAGAAGCAATCAGTCTTTATTGTTCACCCAAAACAAGCAATTAAAGTAGCTTTCTTCAGTAAAGTAAATGTAAACAGTCCATTTTGCTGGTATAATGAAGACAACCCAAATGGCTCATCACCAGTATACCACTCCCACACTAGGGTTTAGTGTTCCCATCTGTTTCAGAGGTGCCGTAAAGATCCCCGGAGCTCAGTAAGCAGTGTCTCAGCCACCAGTGTACACTTTCTCACAGCTTTGAACTGCTTTACCCCAGCTCACAGACAGCTGCTGGCTGCTTCCTGCTTCTTTTCAAGCCTTGCCTGCTGGTAGGTTAACCCCTGTGATCAAGGTTTGGAAGCTTTTTCCCCACCAAAAGTATCTCCTAGCATCCAAATTCCAGGTTCAGAATGCAGACTTACCAATCCTGAAAGAACTGCAGTCAGTCCTCTTTTCTCCAACCGAACTACCCCAGAATGCCTCATTCTGAATACACAAAACATCTGTTATTATCCCCATTAAAGGGACCACAATGGGGAAATATATCTGCTGTCCAAGACCCATCTCTCGTGTCCTATACCCCAATAACACCTAAGAGAAAGACTTCATAAATTGATAAATTGTAAGATACAATACTTTTACATCAACAGATTTTACACAATGTAAAGAAAAACCTGGGGGAATCTAATGGTTCCAAGCTAGAGGAGAACATTGAGAAGAAATGGAGAAAGAACAATTTCAGGAGTAAGGAGAAAAAAAGAAAGTGTGTGTAACTCCTCACACAACCGCTGTTTGACATTTACCAATTGTAAATGTGATTGAAAATCAGTACATGATTTAAAATGGTCCAAAAGAGCTAGGTAGTCATGATTATGACCTCCCTTGAGATCAATGATTCCATAAGTTGGATGAAGTTTACTTCACAGACTCACTTTGGAACCAAAAGGGTTGTAGGTTTTTGCCAATACCTGAGTCTGTGAGAGTCTTCTAAGTGTTTTTGTGGCTCCAGATAAATAATTTTTTGTGTTGGTCTACTGAATTGAAGAATTATTTAGGAGGTATGGCGGAAATGGTTTGGGAGAGGTAAGGAATTTTGGGCAGTGTGTCTATTTACACAATGCTGATTGCTTACTGTAGTCCATACACCCTTGCAGCATGGGGGAGGGGGGCAGGGTGGCATGGGATGGGGCCACTGCAAGGGTATTTCACTTTACCATCACTAACCAACTCAAAGTTTCCAAACATGTAGGAAAACCAGGCAGGATTTTGAGTCAAAATCACGCAAAGTGCAACCACCCCCCCCCAAAAAAAACACAAAGAACAGACCTTTTACTGTTTTATAAATAGAAAATGAATGTCAAAGGGAAACCTCCATTTTAGCTACAGAATGGTAGTTTTGTCAATTTTTCTATCAATTCTCAGGAAACCCTTCACATAAATCAATACTTTTATCCAGTGCCTTGGTAAGGAGATATCATATCTCTTTACCACTTATGATAATGCAATATCAACCAGATCTTTATGTTTCAAAATGGTTGTATAAGTTTCCTTTTAAGCTCATTATTTCTAAACAATGAATATGCGTCCCCATTCTAACTGATCTGAGCTATAAAAACCTATGAACTAGCATTGATTCCAAAATGTGAGCTTCTGCGTTTTGGGTCATTAGAGTTCTTCTGCTAGACCATGAGATCAGGCAGATATTTGTGTAGGAAATGGCATTCAGCATCAATTGCTTTTTTATATTACAATTTTCATGCTTTCACCCCCTCTTCCTTATAGCTTATAATTAAAACTTACAATATCAAAATACATATTGATTCTGGAGCAGGATGTTAAATGAAAAAGTGAATCAAATTACAGATTAGGCTTCAGTTGCACACACTGGAAGGTAACATAAAATCCACATTGATTCCAATTAAGTAGGTACTTGCATGTATACTCTATGTACTTTATACATTATGCACAGTATATTTTAAATACACTTAGAGATCAGAATGTAATAGACCCAAATCATGTTAGTTATCTGTATATGTATCTATATATGATATACTGTACTTTTCACAAGTGATGCAGCTGATAGTTGCCATAATTGCATAAGGTATGTTTTAGGGTGTAATCCAATAGAAATTAAAAATGTAATCCTTGATATGCATACATAGGAAATAGTTTATCAGCCCATTGCAACTATTTTTCACCCTGGCTACCTTATTGTTTAAAATTGCCTTCATGTTAATAATCAGGTATTCTTGGAACAGGAACTAATCAGCATACCTGGGAACTTTTGTAGCCCTATACCTTAAAGCTGAAGTTTAGTTAAAAATTATTATTAGTCCCACATTGTGCAAGCTGCTCGATACTGGAAAAATCTTAATGGCAGGGATATCGGACCTTTTCCTTGTTCTGAACTACCAGCACAAAGTGGGTAAACAGCTTTGAGTCTCCAGGCTGAATTCAATAGAAAAACCGCCCTATGGATGACCTTCATTCAGAAAAGTTCTTTTATTGATTTAACTACATGATCTGTAAATGGGGGAGAGAATAATGCTATTCTTCCAACTCTACCCCGTTCAGAGACTGTAATGTGTGCTATTAAAGCAATGAAAATCTTTCTGAGTGGAGAAAGAGGGAAGACAGGGGTTTGTTCTTCTTGGGAGAATTTTCTACTGAATTCAGCCCAGAGACCCAAAGCTATTAACTGCTGTCCAGAAGTTCAGAGCCAGAAAGAGGACCAGCATATCTGCAATGAAGATATCTCCAGTATCCAGCAACCTACACAACATGGGACATACACCATTACTAGTAAGTTAAGTCACTAAAGTTGTAGGGCTAAAATTAATTTTTTAGATAAACGTCAACTTTAGGGGACTAGTGCCAATTAGCACTTACTCACACAGACAAACATCATAGCACCAATCTATAGCAGCTCACTGATTTTTACAGAAACCTACCTGACTTACCACTTGCCTACTGGGCACTTATACCCTCTTCCTGCCCAGGCCAAATTTCAGCTTTCAGCGCTGTCACACTTTGAATGACAATTGTGCGATGATGCAACACTGTACCTAAGCAAAATTTGTATAATTTTTTTTGAGACAGAGCTTTCTTTTGGTGGTATTTAATCACCACTGGGTTTTTTTTTTTTTTGCTAAAAAAACTAAAAAAGATTGAACATTTTGAAAAAAAAAGTTTTTCTTAGTTTCTGTTATACAATTTTGTAAATAAGTTATTTTTCTCCTTCACTGAAGTGTGCTAATGAGGCTGCAGTGATGGGCACTGATAGGCTGCACTGATGGACACTGATAGGCGGCACTGATGAGGAGGCACTGGTAGGTGGCACTGATGGGCATTGACAGACATCACTTGTGGGCATTGACAGGCATCACTGACAGCACTGCAAGGCAGCGCTCATATATGACACTGATAGGTGGAACTGATGGGCAGTGATAGGCGGCACTGACTGGAATTGATAGACAGCACTGATTGGAACGGTTAGGCAGCACTGACGTGCACTGATAGGGCGGGAAGCAGTTAAATAAAGCTGTGCAAAAATAAAGGATATGACGTCAGATCAGCTATATTTGCTTAAAATAAAAAGCAATGGTTCCTTGTAGTAATTCTTACCACTAGCCTCATTTAGCCAACTTTTTTTATAAATCTAGGCTGTCCCTGGAGCAGCATCATTATACTAGGCTCAGATTGTTACTGCACTGAGCAGTGTTCAAAGGTCATTACGTGAGTGCCACTCTGAAAGAATGATCACCCCTCGCCACCACCAAGAAAAGGTGATGTAAAAGTGATGTCATTGGAGTGAAGACACATTGGTCTCTCCCTTATTCCTCTTCCAGCACACATGCATTGATCTTTCCCCGGTATCCCTCCTCCACCACACACATTGGTCTTTCCCCTGTATTCTTCCTCCAGCATACACATTGGTCTTTCCCCTGTATCCCTCCTCCAGCATACACATTGGTCTTTCCCCTGTATTCCTCTTCCACCACTCATGCATTGATCTTTCCCCTGTATCCCTCCTCCAGCATACACATTGGTCTCTCCCTTATTTCTCTTCCACCACACATGCATTGATCTTTCCCCGGTATCCCTCCTCCACCACACACATTGGTCTTTCCCCTGTATTCTTCCTCCAGCATACACATTGGTCTTTCCCCTGTATCCCTCCTCCAGCATACACATTGGTCTCTCCCTTATTTCTCTTCCACCACACATGTATTGATCTTTCTCTGGTATCCCTCCTCCAGCACACACATTGGTCTTTCCCCGGTATCCCTCCTCCAGCACACACATTGGTCTTTCCCCTGTATCCCTCCTCCAGCATACACATTGGTCTCTCCCTTATTCCTCTTCCACCACACATGTATTGATCTTTCTCTGGTATTCCTCCTCCAGCACACACATTGGTCTTTCCCCTGTATGCTTCCTCCAGCATACACATTGGTCTTTCCCCTGTATCCCTCCTCCAGCATACACATTGGTCTTTCCCCTGTATTCCTCTTCCACCACACATGCATTGATCTTTCCCCTGTATTCCTCCTCCAGCATACACATTGGTCTTTCCCCTATATTCCTCTTCCAGCACACATGCATTGATCTATCCTCTATATTTCTTCTCCAGGACAAAATCTCCAGTTTCTCCAGTCACACATTCCCACCACATAAATTGAATATTGCGCACTATCTTTCTCATCCCCATAGATATTGCACACTGAGTTCAGACACACAGTTTGGAAGTAGAGCACCAGGCCAAAAGCTCAGTTCAGCAGCAGTTTCTGCCCCTATCCACCACTTCAGGTAAAGTTTCTCATTACTTCCCAATGGGTAGTCCAGGATTATAGGTGTGTACCTCTAATCTGACCCAGTCGACTAGGGGATCCTTCTCCTTCCATCTAGGCGGATCAGTTCAGAGGACAGTTGAGTGTAAACAGACAGCAGAGTCCATATACTCTCGGTTGCCCATAGAGCAGAGCAGGCTTTGTTCATGTCCGCTCTTCAGAAACGGACGTGGACACAGACATGGACCTGTAATCTGCCCTCTGCTCTAATTAGCAGGGGATTGCTGGAAAAAATTGTTGCTGGTCAAAATGGCGTCTGCCCCATGTGAAAGGGCCTCAACCTCCCAGTCTTCCGCTTATAAGTATTAACCCCTCAGTGGCATGTCTTCAGTGTATGCAATCTTCTTCAAAAAAATGTGCATCAATCCCTCAGTGACGAAAATGCAGTAGTGCTTTGACTCCTTGATGACCTGTCCCCAGTAATTATGCTTTAACCACTTAGTGCCCAGCCCAAGCTATGGTTTGTACACCACTTAGTTCTTTTTTGTCCATTCCCTATCCCATGTGTGGTGTCTCCTCAGTGATCAGTCCTCAGGCATGTAAGTTAACCTTTTAGCAGTTTTGCACTCAATTGTGTGTGCTCAAGATGGTTGCCTTACCTTCTGTGTTTTTTGAGAAAGGTGCTAAAGAAATACATTGGACTGGGACTGCGCTTTGTACTCAATGTATGTGCTTTCACATCTCAGCACCTATTCTGCTTATGTACATTACTCTCTCAGCATCCATCACATGTCCATTTACCCATCAGCAGGTTGTCTCCAGCACATGTGCAATAATCCCTCTGTGCCCAATGTATGAATATTGAGTTCTCAGCTCCCAAATCTCCGTTCCACTGCCCCATTTTCTTTTAAAACAATGCCTGGCATATATGCACAGTATAGTAAGGGGGCTGGCTCAGCTGGTATTGACAGTGGTAAACCAGGTTTGTCCTGTTTTATTCAGCAAGAAAACAAACAATTTCATGCTGGAGGGCTTTGTACAGAAAGGCAATATTACAAAACATCTGCTTTTCTGAGCTACTAACTAAACTCAGGTGAGTTCCTGACTAACAGGGTGTATGCTAATGGGTTCTCCAAAACAGGCAGCGCATGTACCTTTTTAGTGTTCTGTCAGCAGGCATGCGCACAGTGAATATTGGCACCAAACGGACTATTCACAGGATGCTTCTGCCTGTGCTTAGTGTTGACTGGTCTTCAGCTGTTTCCCCTGTGTCCTGCTGTATTCTTGTATAATCCCCTTGTTGCTAACCCAGCTTGTTCCTGACCTGACTTCGGATTCCACTTCTTACTTGTTGCTAGTTCCTGTTCCCGACTCTGTTCCTGACTTTGGCTCTGCTCATGATTTGGCACCTCACTGCCCGCCTGTTGGTGACCTTGGCTATTCCTGTGACCTTGCTCCTGTCTGATTCCAGCTTCCTGTCTTGCTCGAGTGTCCGCTTGGCTGTCTACTATACCAGATCTGCACACCATAGAATGTTCCTTCTTTAAGACAGCTGGGAGATCTGACATGTCACTTATCCTGATCCTGTTGTGCAAGCGGAGTGCCCTTTTAACCCAGGTGGGATTCTGTAACATTGCTACTGTTCCTGAAGTGGCGGTTTGCCAGTCTCTTCAGGACTCCGACTGCAAGCTCTTCTGGCAACATCTGCTGGCACTCTTGTTCCCCTGGTCCGTTGGCACCCTCTGTTCCACTTCCAGTGGGCTGAGGGCTAGTGACACAAGTGAGGCTGACCTCATAATTTCATTCTCCTATCAGGTATGTCACAGCTTCTCTGTTTGGCAGTCTGATGGACATGTCTGGGGTTGGTGGTTGCCAGGAGAATGGTACTTGCCTGAATGAATTGTGCCAAGTGTAAGGTTTGGTGGAAGGGGGATTATGGTGTGGGGTTGTTTTTCAGGGTTGGACTTGGCCCCATAGTTCCAGTGAAAGGATCTCTTAAGGTGTTAGCATAACAAGACAATTTGGACAATTTCATGCTCCCAACTTTGTGGGAGCACTTTGGGGATGGCCCTTTCCTGTTCCAACATGAATGCACACCAGTGCACAAAGCAAGGTCCATAAAGACATGGATGAGCGAGGTTGGGGTGGAGGAACTTGATTGGCCTGCACAGAGTCATGACCTCAAACCTATAGAACACCTTTGGGATGAATTAGAGTTGAGACTGCGGGCCAGGCCTTCTCACCCGACATCAGTGCCTGACCTCACAAATGTGCTTCTGGAAGAATGGTCAAAAATTCCCATAGACGCACTCCTAGAACGTGCGGACATCCTTCCCAGAGAAGGTAAAGCTGGTATAGCTGCAAAGGGTTGGCCAACTCAATATTGAACACTTCGAACTAAGACTGGGATACCATTAAAGTTCATGTGCGTGGTAAAGGCAGGCGTCTCAATACTTTTGGCAATGTAGTGTGTGTGTGTATATATATGTGTGTGTGTGTGTGTGTGTATATATGTGTGTGTGTGTGTGTGTGTGTATGTATGTATGTGTGTGTATGTATGTATGTGTGTGTGTGTGTGTGTGTATGTATGTATATGTATATATATATATATATATATATATATATATATATATATTTAAAAGACCGTTCCACATGCAAATATAATTTATGAATTGTTTCCCCTATCTGTGGTGTTCTGTGAGAGGTCCCCAGTGCTTTGCTAATGGTTAGCAATGCCAAAGATTCATATCCACCAACCCCACGTGTCCATACAGCTGCTGCATCCCCAGAGAGCAATGTAGGCTGCCTGCATACAACCCCAGGCAGGTAAAGCCACATAAACAAATGCCCAGTTCAAGTATGGACCAAAGCACCAGTGTGAATAAAGCTTAATACTTCAATGTTTCATGTAACTAGGAAGAGACTGTCACACTGAATCAACAGGTGAAACTATGAGGGAAAAAAAAACTAATGCAGCCACCACATTTAAGTGGCAATATATTGCATTTTTCTTTTTGGATTTAATACCAATAACTCTGATGCAAGACTGATGGTAAGAGCCAATACTTCTGATGATTTTCATCACACCCCTTCAGTCTCCACCCGTATCACAAGCCTACTGAGCGACATATCGGATTGGATGTCACTCCACTTCCTCAAACTAAATCTCTCCAAAATTGAGCTCCTTGTTTTCCCCCCGGCCCACGCCCCCCCGCCCCCGACTTCTCCATCAAGACCCACAACTCCACCATCAGTCCCTCCCCTCAAGCCAGAGTACTAGGTGTCATCCTAGACTCCAATCTGTCCTTCCAGCCCCAAGTCCAATCGCTGACTAACTCATGTAGACTTCACCTCCGCAACATCTCCAAAATACGTCTGTTCCTAACCCCGGAAACCACTAAGCAACTCATTCACTCCCTTATTATTTCACGACTTGACTACTGTAACTCCCTCCTCATTGGCTTACCTCACCGCAGGCTATCCCCACTTCAGTCCATCTTGATTGCTGCAGCCAGACTCATCCACCTCACAAACCACTCCGTATCCGCCACCCTCCTCTGCCAATCCCTCCACTGGCTTCCGATTGCCCAACGGATACAATTTAAAATGCTAACATTGGCATACAAAGCTGTTCATAATACTGCCCCTAACTACATCACCAATCTGGTATCCAAATACCACCCAAAACGTACAAGACTTCCTACTCTCTAGTTCCCTGGTCTCCTCCTCCCATGCCCGCCTCCAGGACTTCTCCAGGGCTTCCCCCATCCTCTGGAACTCCCTACCCCAATCCATCAGACTATCACCTACTCTCCTCACCTTTAGGCGCACCCTGTAAACCTGTCTCTTCAGGGAAGCCTACCCCGCCCTCAGCTAATTACTGAACTCCTCCACTCTTCCTACCACTTCATCCCCCACAGTTGTTTCCTCCTGTACCACTATCCCCTCCCTCCTAGATTGTAAGCTCCAAGGAGCAGGGCCCTCAAACCCCTCGTGTATTGAATCGTATCGTTACTGTACGGTCTCGTGTATTGTCTCTCATTATAATGTAAAGCGCTGAGCAAACTATTGGCGCTATATAAATCCTGTATAAGAATAATCTCGCCCCTCTCAGCACCAGCATGCTGCTTTGTATTGCTCTACATAGCATAGCAATACAAAACATCATGCCTACCTAGCAAAACACAGCACACAATAAAACACACACAGCACAGAGATAAACCTTTGATCACCCCAGATATTAACCCCTTCCTGCCCAGTGTCATTAGTACAGTGTCAGTGCTGTTTATTAGTACTGATCACTGTATTAGGGTCACTGGGGATGTCAGTGACAGTTAGTCATTCTCCCCAGTGTCAGATTGGCCACCGCAGTCCCACTGTAAGTCGCTGATCGCTGCCCTTACTAGTATACAAAAAAAAATTATTCCAGTATTCTGTATATACCGCCATTTGTAGACTCTATAACTTTCAAGTAAACCAATTAATTAATTTACACATATTGGGATTTTTTTTAGCGAAGACGTGGAACAGAATACATTTTGGCCTAAATAATGATGACATTTAGTTTTTTTTTTTTTTTATTGGATATGTTTTATAGCAAAAAGTCAAAAATATATTGTTTTCAAAATTGTTGGTCTTTTTTTCCTTATAGCGCAAAAAATAAATGCAGAGGCAATCAAATACCACCAAACGAAAGCTCAATTTTTTGGGAAAAAAAAGAACATACATTTAATTTGGGTGCAGTGTTGCATGACCACGCAATTGTCAGTTAAAGTAACACAGAGCTGTATCGCAATAAATGGCCTGGTCAGGAAGGGCGGTAAATCCTCTCGAGGGCAAGTGGTTCAATAAACCCCAAAGAGGTGATTACAAATGTTAAAAAATAACTTGAGTCAACTTGCTAATTTTCAGGTCAGTAAAATGTCTACAACAAAAATTAATACATAAAATGTACATTGACAGAAGTAGTTCATCTGCATTCCCAAATAATTGTTTAAACAAATTTTATGTTGTTTTATTTCCTTTTCTTTACATCTGTTCACTGTTTTTTCCAGTTTTATTTTTAACTTTGCATGGCTTTTACATCCAGACAGCAATTAGGTAGATTGTTGGCACACGTCTTCCTTATATTAGAAGTTGTCAAAATATGTCACGGTGTAACAGAATTAATTAATATCTAATCAATGCGCAGTTCTAAAGGTCACTCCCTGCTGAGACCTGCTGGTTGCTGATGGAATCTGAATTGACTTTGTGTTGCGCTGTGCACTGTCAAGGTCCTACCTCTTTGCTCCTAACACTGCCATGGAGAAACTCGGAGATGCTGTGGACTGCAATATGCATAAGTTCCTTACACAACTTAGATTGAATATAAAATGATAACTTAAACTTGGATGAAGAAACCTGTATTAACCTAATGTCATTTAGTGATTGTTATGGTTATACAGTCAAAATGGTTGCAACACAGTGCTAAGCTTTTCTGTAAACAAAACGTTATCTTATTTTGATGCTTAAATGATTTTTCTTCTAGTTTCTGAGTTAAATGATGCCCAGGGAGCACCTCACGTTTACTGCACTGTCATAGCATATAGGGAACATTTAGCTACATGGATGTAACCCAATGCAAAAAAGACCATTCCTAAGAGGATACACTGAATAGATGGTTCGGTG
Source organism: Staurois parvus (assembly GCF_062004578.1). Classification (NCBI taxonomy): domain Eukaryota; kingdom Metazoa; phylum Chordata; class Amphibia; order Anura; family Ranidae; genus Staurois; species Staurois parvus. The sequence goes on from NW_028318776.1 coordinate 687,106, forward strand.
AACTCTAAGCTATGCTCAAATGCAGTGAAAAGCTCATTTGGAGCCCTCCTGGGTGTCTAACTACACCATAATCATATATTAACCACTTGCCCTCTTGAGGATTTACCCCCCTTCCTGAACAGGCCTTTTTTTGCTACTCGGCGCTGCCTTAATTCAACTGATAATTGCGCGGTCATGCAATGCTGCACCCACACAAAATTTACGCCCTTTTTTTTCACACAAACAGAGCTTTCTTTCGGTGGTATTTGATCACCTGTGCGCTTTTTATTTTTCATGCTATAAACAAAAAAGACCAAAAATTTTGAAGAAAAACAATATTTTTCACTTTCATAAAAAATATATAGTAAACTCAAAGTTAGTTATAAATTTAGGCCAAAATGTATTCTGCTACTTCTTTTTGGTAAACAAAATACCAATAAGTGTATATTGATTGCTTTGTGTGAAAGTTATTGCGTCTACAAACTATGCTATAGATATTGCAATTTAAGCCATTTTTTTGCTATACAGCGCAATGCAATACGGTAGATAAATTGAATTTATGTCCTTTTTTCACACAAATAGAGCTTTCTTTTGGTGGTATTTGATCACCTGTGCACTTTTTTATTTTTGGCTCTATAAACAAAAACATTTTTGAAGAAAAATTAAAAAAAAACAAAAAACAATTTTCTCATTTCGGTTATAAAAAATATCCAAAAAACTAAAATTTCGACATAAATTTAGGCCAAAATGTATTCTGCTACATGTTTTTGGGTTAAAAAAAAATCCCAGTAAGTGTATATTTATTGTTTTGTGTAAAAGTTATAGCGTCTACAAACTATGGTATAGATAATGGAATTTACACAGCTTTTACTTTCTGACTGCTCATCACATTTCTTGACATGCTATACCAGCATAGTGCAAATACCCTCAAATGACCCCTTTTTGGAAAGTAGACACCCTAAGCTATCTGCTGAGAGGCATATTGAGTCCATGTAAGATTTATTTTTTTTCCACAAGTTTCTGGAAAATGACAAAAACATTTTTTTTTATTACACAAGGTTGTCATTTAAATTATTTATTTCTCGCACAAGCCATGGGTATATGTGGAATTACACCCCAAAATACATTCTGCTACTTCTACCGAGTATGGGGATACCACATGTATGAGACTTTTTGGGAGCATAGCCACATACAGGAGTCTGAAATCCAATCACCACTTTGAAAGCCTGAAGGTGCGTAACTTCCTCATTTCATTTCCTCAATACCTATCACAGTTTCGAAGACCCTGACATGCCAGGATAGCACCAACCCCCCCCCCCTTTCTGGAAAGTAGAAACCCCAAAGAATTTAGAGGCATGGTGAGTATTTTGCAGATCTCATTTTTTCTCACAAGGTTTTTAAATATAAAAAAAGAATAGAAAAAATGTTTTTGTTTTTTTCTTCATTTTCCAAAAACTTGTGGCAACAAATGAGATCTGCAAAATACTTACAATGCTTCTTATCAAATTCCCTGGGGTGTCTACTTTCCAAAAAGGGGTCATTTGGGGGGGGGTTAGGTTCTATCCTGGCATTTCAGGGCCTCCGAAACTGTGATAGGTAGTCAGGAAGTGTAATGAGGAAATAAAGCCCTTTAAAAGCCTGAAGGTGCTTATTGGATTTTGGGGTCCTGTACTTGGCTAGACTGCCAAAACGTCTCTCACATGTGGTACCCCCATACCCGGGAGAAGTAGAAGAATGTATTTTGGGGAGTAATTCTACATATACCCATGGCCTGTGTGAGCAGTAAATCATTTAAATGACAACTTTGTGTAAAAAAAAAAAAAAAAAAAAAAAACATTTGTCATTTTCCAAAAACTTGTGGTAAAAAAATAAATTCCTCTATTGATTTGTGGAGCCGGTCAAATTCAGGGTCATCCTGAGGATGACAGAGTGTATTGTCATCGAAATGCAAAAAACACATTATACTCTCATATCTATGCCTGGCCATGGCAGCAGAGAACACGGGCATATGAAGAATCGGGTCTGCGGACCAATACAACCGCAATTCATTTCTTTTAGTAATGCCCATGTTGAGGGTTAGGCCCAAAAAAAATGTAAATTCGGAAACCGTAATGAGTTTCCATACGAATGGTCTGGCAAGGATTGAATTTAGGTTGGCGGCGATAAATTGTTGTGCATATAAATGGTTATATTTGCTATTTCCACCTGAATTCCGGGTTGGGCAATGAATGGGGGAAGTATGGGTGCTGCAGAATTTGTGGGCTGTCAAACGGGATTTTGCAAGCACATCCGGAAGGATACTAGGAGCTCTATGGGCCTGTGTGCGAATTCTTGGTGGCTGCGGGACAATACTTGTGCTCGCCACCGCACCGGCTTGTACTGGACTTATGGGACTCGCCATGTCACCAAGTGATACTGCAGTGCTGGTACTATTATTATACAGGATTTTTATAGCGCCAACAGTTTGCTCAGCGCTTTAAAGTATAACGGGAGACAATGCAGCAACAATACAGTTCAATACAAGAGGGTTAGGAGGATCTGATCCTGGGAGCTTACAATCTAAGAGATATATGAAAGACCAAGATGTACTAGACCGCTGGTGCTTGCCAGTTCACCAAAAGGTAGTGCGGCACTAGTCTTGGCACTCTGCATATGAGAGTCATCAAAATTTACAGGCAAGTGCTAACAGAGATCATGCCTGATTCTGCCAACACTGCGGTTTTGTGTGCAATGTATCAAGTGACAATAACCTACTGACACTGCACTTGCTGGCGGAGAAGGGGGGGGAGCGTAGGGGCTAAACGCAGGTGCTGGCAGGTGCCGGGGCTGATCCTGCTAAAGCTGCATTTTTGGGGACACTATACTAATGTGAACGCTGGTATAGTGCTGATCTGATCAAAGATATTGATCCGTTCACACACTATACTACAATGGAGGTTTATTGTGCATGCGCGTCTTCCTGGTAGTCAAGGGGTTAAATGTGATGACTGATGACTGGTGTACTAACGAGCAATCTGACGCTAACTGGGAGGGGCGTGAAAACCAGGGGAGCGCAAATCATGTGTGTATGTGTGTGTGTATGTGTATGTGTATGTATATATATATATATATATATATATATATATATATACAGTTGCAAGAAAAAATATGTGAACCCCTTGGGATTACGTGGAGTTTTGCATGAACTGGGCATAAAATGTGCTCTGAATGTCATCTAAGTCACAACAATAGAAGAACACAGTCTGCTGAACATAATACTACACAAACATTAGATGTTGCCATGGTTTAATTGCACATAACATGTAAACATTCACAGTGCAGGGAGGAAAAAGTATGTGAACCTTTGGACTTAATAACTGGTTGACCCTCCTTTGGCAGCAATAACCTCAACCATACGTTTCCTGTAGTTGAAGATCAGACCTGCACAATGATCTGGAGTAATTTTGGACCACTCCTCTTCACAAAACTGTTTCAGTGTAGCAATATTCTTGGGATGTCTGGTGTGAATCGCTCTCTTAAGGTCATGCCACAGCATTTCAATCGAGTTGAGGTCAGGACTCTGACTGGGCCACTCCAGAAGGCGTATTCTGTGCTGTTGCAGCCATTGTTTTGTTGAATTACTTGTATGCTTTGGGTCATTGTCGTGTTGCATTACCCATCCTCTGCGGAGCTTCAGTTGGCGGACAGATGGTCGTACGTTTTCCTGCAAAATGTCTTGATAAACTCTGGAATTCATTTTCCCATCAATGACAACAATCCGTCCAGGCCCTGAGGCAGCAAAGCAGCCCCAAACCATGATGCTCCCTCCGCCATGTTTTACAGTGGGGATGAGGTTTTGATGTTGGTGTGCTGTGCCTTTTTTTCTCCACACATAGTGTTGTGTGTTCTTCCCAAACAACTCAATCTTGGTTTCATCTGTCCACAGTATGTTTTGCCAGTAGAGCTGTGGAACATCCAGGTGCTCTTTTGCAAACGTCAAACGTGCTGCAATATTCTTTTTGGACAGCAATGGCTTCCTCCGTGGTGTCATCCCATGTACTCCATTCTTGTTTAATGTTTTCCTTATTGTAGATGTGTCAACAAAAATGTTAGCATGTGCCAGAGATTTCTGTAGGTCTTTAGCTGACACTCTGGGATTCTTCTTTACCTCATGCAGCATTCTGCGCTGTGCTCTTGCAGTCATTTTTGCAGGACAACCGCGCCTAGGGAGAGTAGCAACAGTGCTAAACTTTCTCCATTTGTAGACTCTGTCTTACCGTGGACACATGAACATCAAGGCTTTTGGAGATACTTTTGTAACCCTTTCCAGCTTCATGCAAGCCAACAATTCTTGATCGTAGGTCTTCGGAGAGCTCTTTTCTGAGAGGCATGGTTCACATCAGACAGTGCTTCTTGAAACCAGTAAACCCAAAACAGGTGTGTGTTTTTTAAGGGCAGGACAGCTGTCAGCAACACATCCAATATCATCACACTAATTGGAGTCAAGGTTGGCTCACTCCTGGCTCCAATTAGCTCTGGGAGAAGTCATTAAGCTAGGGCCTCACATATTTTTTCCTCCCTGCACTGTGAATGTTTACATGTTATGTGCAATTAAACCATGGCAACATCTAATGTTTGTGTAGTATTATGTTCAGCAGACTGTGTTCTTCTATTGTTGTGACTTAGATGACGTTCAGAGCACATTTTATGCCCAATTCATGCAAAACTCCACGTAATCCCAAGGGGTTCACATACTTTTTCTTGCAACTGTATATATATGTATATATATATATATATATGATTTTGCGCACCTGTGCCGCCCTGTAGCAGTATCTCTGCTATAGGGCGGTCAGGAAGCGGTTACAGAAGCGGTTTGTGTTGCGTTGCTGCGTTACTTTAACTGACAAATGCGCAGTCATGCAACACTGCACCCAAATTAAATTTACATCCTTTTTTTCCCCCACGAATTGAGCTTTCTTTCGGTGGTATTTGATCGCCTGTGCGGTTTTTATTTTTTGCGCTATAAAAAGAAAAGCCTGACAATTTTGAGAAAAAAACAATATTTTGGACTTTTTACTATAAAACATGTCCAGTAAAAAAATTTAAAAATCAAATTTCATCATAAATTTCAGCCAAAATGTATTCTGCAACATGTATTTGCTAAAAAAATCCCAATACGTGTAAATTAATTGGTTTATGTGAAAGTTATAGCATCTACAAATGGCGGGATAGATACTGGGATTTTTTTTTATACGAATAATGGTGGCGATCAACGACTTATGGCTGTGATCAGCGAGTTATGACAGTGATCAGTGACTTATGGTGGGACTGCGGCGGACATTTTGACACTGGGGGGGAACTAACTTGGGGTCACTGACATCCCCAGTAACACCAATACAGTGATCAGTGCAAAAAAAAAAGACTGACATTGTACTAATGGCACTGGGGAGGAAGGGGTTAAAATTTTTAGTCAATTAAAGGGTTAACTGTGTGAGGGGGAGTTTTACTAGTGGGCAGGGGGTGTGTACTTCACAGGAACACACTGATCCTGAGAGCTAAACTCCGCTCTCAGGAACAGTTGTTGGGAACTGACAGGGAGCAGAGCTGCATTGTAAACAATGCAGCTGTGCTCTGTCACTGTTTGCCAGCAATCGCTGGGACCCGGTGTGTAATGACCAGCCGGGACCCAGTGATTGACACCTGCGGCCGCGATCGGCGGCGTGGGTAGGGCGGTCGCGCGGCTCACACGCGCCCCTTACCTGTTTTGCAAAATGACGTTTTAAAATGTGATTTTGTGCAGCGGTGCCGCCCTGTCGCCGTTTTTATACAGTGGCTGGTCGGCAAGTGGTTAAAGGTTATAGTGTTACTAAACCCACAAGAGTAAAATCAGTCTGTATATGTAATAAAGCATACTTGTTATACTCACTGTGGAACCTATTATTTATTTCAGGTACTTATATAGCGCTGTCAATTTACACAGCGATTTACATATATATTGTACATTCAGATCAGTTCCTAACCCTCAAGGGGTGTACAATCTAAGGTCCCTAACTCACATTCATACATATACTAGGGCCAATTTAGCAATTTAGACAGGATCCAATTAACCTACCAGCATGTGAACCTAAGGGGTTAATCCTCTGCATTGTGTAAAAAGACAGTTTGATCCTGTCTTCTCTGCCCTGCCTCTTCTTCAAATGTCCACCTGATAAGACAGACTGAACCCATAGCCACATGCACATGCTCAGTTTGGCTTGTATTGCTAGAGAGGTTTTTTTTTCTTGGGAGCACAGAGCCAATCAGCACTCTCCAGACAGAGGGTCAGGGGTTCTGCATCCTCCTAGAGCAGAAGGAAAACTCCACCTACAACACCTACAAGCTTTAACCAGTGCTGAGCTGAAGTCCCAAGACTGCTCTAACTGCTGATGAGAAAAGGTATTTAGCAGTTTATATTTACTAAAATAATTGCATTTCCATGTTCTGTGTACTGTGGGAGACCGGATATAGTGAATGCAGGGTCCTGGGTTTAGTAACACTTTAACTTTATATGGAAGAAAACTTTAGCTTTATTAAAATATCCTGGGACACAAATCAACATTGGAAACTCTGCCTGTTTGAGGACTTTGATGATGAAACGTGTAGGGCGGAGCCTGTGGGTGTGACGTCATTACGTTTCCGAGCTGTCAGCGTCTGCACATGCAGGACGAGGCTGGGTTCGTTCCTTTGATTGTTATCATGCTTTGTTTGCTGGTGTCGGCTGGGACACCATTATGTGTAAGTGCAATGAGTTTTAAATATACAAGAAGTTTTTAAGGTACTGCACCATGAGTTCTATGTTTTCTTATACCCTGAGTGGTGGTCTGAACATCTGAGGAAGACATTTTATTTGAGAAGTGGATCTATATTGCCGAGTATTCCCTGCAGAGTATTGCTCCTTAAATATATGGATACTACCTTCAGAGTTATTGCATCCTTCCGCAGAGTATTGCTCCCAGAGCAGAAAGCGCTTATGCTGATTTATAATTTGATCAGCATATTGCTCTGGTGAGTTCATTCAATTTATTTGGTGGTGGATTAGCACATGGTGAAATTTGTTGGACACAAATAAGTTTTTCATCACAACACAATATTTTTATTTGGACTTTATTTTTTATTTTTCACATTATACATTTTTGTCACTAATTACATTTGGTTTATATTGTGGTAAAGCACAACCTGTTTAGTTTACCATTATATGCCCCTTTTTTAAGGTTAGGTTTGCCGCTGTGATTTTTTATGATTGGTTTATGTTTTGTTTTTTTTTTCACTTTTTTTTGTTATTTGTCATTTTGTGGCGCTATCCAAAATATTTTTTGAAGGAATAAAAACAGTAAGGAAGATTCAAGCCCACATTCTTGTTTTCTTCAATATCTCCAGTGTTACTTATGATAAATAATGCTGCACTGATTTAATGTCATATCATGTTACAAACAGATCACAAAGTGATGGATGGCAGTCCTGCTTAGGTTATAGTGGACCTAAACAGTATCTAAATGCCACATACTGAAAATGCTATTTATTCACTTTTAATGTTCAAAGCAAACTCACTCATCCATCCATGTCTCCATGCTTTATTTTGTTGAAAAACACCCCTAGCGTTTCTGTCTGCGACCATCTTGAGTAAGGGCAGACGGTTCATGTGGCATTTACTTTCTGGAATCCATCTGCCCTTAGATCAGGCATGCAGACAAGGGAAGCACTTAGCTGAGAAAGTCCTTCCTCTCCTCCTCCAAATGAAATGCCCATGAAGACTCTTGGGTTATATGACACCCATCTCACATAGGCCAAAAACTAGAAAGCAACTGAAGAAATGTAGAAACAAACTAAAATAAAACAAAAATACACTATACTTACCTATCTGTTCACTCAGACTAGCAACATAAAACCCTTATGACTATTGTGTTTATCTATTTTTTTTTATTGCAGGTGGGACTCTTATGTATGTCTACATTGCTAGCTGTTAACCTCTATCTTATGGATTGGTCACTATTTTCTACAACAGAATTATTTTGAGGAAGGGGAGAACACCGGTCATCTTTTGGCTCTGGTGGCAAGGGCACAATGGGATACTTCTTCTATTGACGCCATTATATTGGTGACTGGATAAGTGGTTACAGTACGTCTAATACTGCTATTATTGATACATTCCACCAATTTTACACTGAGCTCTATGTGTCTAAGGCTGCTGCCACATCATCAGAGTTAGGGATTTTTTTAATATAACTGCCCCTTTCCTCAATTACCTGCCTCTGGTATAGCCAAACTGAACTATTGAGGAACTTTGAGATGCCTTGGCCACTACACCTTCTAATAAATCTCTGGGATTTGATGAGCTCCCACCTGAAATATACTGCAGATATGGAGACATTCTTTTACCCCCTCTTCTTTCTGCATTGCATAAAGCCATGGATGCTGGGGTCCTTCCAGATTCTATGAAGGAGGCAATAATTGTGGTGGTCCCGAAACCCATAAAAAAATAACTTGCACCCAGATTCCTATCGTCCCATTTCTTTATTAAATGCAGATGTAAAACTCCTTGCAAGGGCCCTTGCCACCAGACTCTCTAGGGTGATTGAGAAGCTGATCCATTCTGATCATTCGGGATTCATCCCCTCTAGGTCAACAGACAATAATATTAGACATTTCCAAATTTGCCGAATGACCACTACAGCGTGGTTGTCCAGTTCTGTAAGAATAGCGGAGCTCATCCGGTGATCTCCGTGATCTCTGTGTCCTACAGGCACAGCTGATCATGTGATGAGGTAAAAGGCCAATCACAGCGGCCTTTTACCATGTGATCAGCTGAGTCCAATGACACAGCAGATCACAGAGTAAATACAGTTGTTGGTTATTGGCAGCACTTTCCTCACGCTGTCACAGCGTGATGAAAGTACTGCCGATTTCCAGCAACTATCACAGAGCAGATTGGCACTGATCATCAGGGCACTGGTGATCGGTGCCCTGCAGTGCCACCCAGCAGTGTCCAGCAATGCCTCCCATCAGTGCCACCCATCACTGCCTTACAAGCAGTTGCACCCATCAGTGCTACCGATCAGTGCCCATCAGTGCTGCCCAGCAGTGCCACCAGTCAGTGCCCATCAGTGCTCATCAGTGCTGCCTATCAGTGCAGCATCATTAGTGCCTCCTCATTAATGCCCACCAGTGGCGCCTCATCAATGCCACCTCACCAATGCAGCCTATCCGTGCCACCTCATCAGTGCCCAACAGTGCAGCCTTATCAACGCACATCAGTGAAGGAGAAAAATAACCTAATTGCAAAATTTTATAATAGAAACAAAGAAAACTTTTTTTTTCAAATTTTGTTATTTACTTATAGTGCAAAAAATAAAACACTCAGTGGCAATTAAATACCACCAAAAGAAATCTCTATTTGTGTGAAACATATGATAAAAATTTCATATGGGTACAATGTTGCATGAATGTGCAATTGTCATTCAAAGTGCGACATTTCTAAAATCTGAAAATTGGCCTGGGCACGAAGGGGGTAAAAGTACCCGGTAAGCAAGTGGTTAAATGCAGCCAAAGCCTTTGACAGTGTTGAATGGCCCTACCTCTGGGAAATTTTTACACGTTTTGGGCTAGGGGAGCACTTTGTTAATTGGGTGCTGGGGCTTTACTCCGCCCCCCGTGCTAGGCTTCGTGTTAATAACACGCTCTCCCCTTCCTTCCCGTTGTATAGGGGTACTCGTCAGGGTTGCCCTCTATCCCCCCTGCTATTTACTTTAGTGCTGGAACCCTTGGAAATCCTGATCTGCAGAGACCCCTCTATTGTAGGTTTTTGCAGAGGCTCCGTAGAAAACAAAATATCCCTTTATGCAGGCGACATACTTTTATATTTGGTTGCTGACTCACTTCAAATTTTGATGGAGACCATTATTACATTTGGTAACTTTTCTGGCTTCACCATAAACTGGAGAAAATCTATTCCTATGGCCATTGATCTATTGTCCTCCCCTTTGCTTGTGTGCGAGACAAATTCCTGTTGCTACTTCCTTCAAATATCTTAGTATGGTGATCTCTCCAGACCCCTCTACATATTCCCAATTGAATTTGAAACCATTATTAGACAGACAAGGACTAAAGGTTCTTAGCTGGTGTCAACTTCCTTTTATCTGTAGCAGGGAGAGTTAATCTTATTACAATAATCTGGGCCCCTCAACTCCTATATATTTTTCATAATTCTCCTGTATGGATCTCACAGAAATAGTTTAAGTGGGTGGATTCCCAATTTAGGGACCTTATCTGGAAACAGGGAAGCGCCCGGAAGCTTGACTACCCTAAAGTATGGTAAGGATAGGGGGGGCCTGTCTTTCCTTTTTTTTTTTTTTTTTTTTTTTTTTTTTTCCAAGAAATTTTATTGAGATATGAAAGGCATAACAAGTCATAAACAAATACGGATCGCAGTCCGCGCAAGTCTTTAAGCATGTTCTCCCGTAACGCAGACGGGTTCAGGACATAGAAGTAAATCGTAGCTCAACCTGAAATACAGTCCTAAGGGGAAGGCACCGTATATACCCATAGCAATGATGTTAGCAGTAAGTAATTTATAGAAATACGGGGTACAATAGTCCTTGTGTAGGGAGATCTAAAGAAACAGGACAGTGAGGTATATAGCAATAGTCGTGTCAACTCAAGGCATATATGTCTTAGGATTCCGTACTTGAACATTATAGATTAGATTGGAGGAGTATTGTTACACCTGTGTGTCTGTAAGTACTCTGTACCTTATGAAAAATATAGTTAGTTAGAATATGGTAAAGAGGTGAAAAAGAGAGAAAGAAGAGATGGGAATGAAATGAGCAAGGGAATGGAGGAAGAGTATGAGAAAAAATATCATAGTGGGGCGAGGAGGGACGTAGGGGACGAATACAGATGAAGAGAGAGAGAGAGAGAGGTAGAGGGAGAGAGAGAGAGAGAGAGAGAGAGAGAAAGAAAAAAAAAAAAAAAAAAAAAAAAAGGGGGGGGGGGGGAAGAGGGGGGGGGAGGTGAATGGGGGAAGGAGGAGGTATATAACTAAATAGGCATAACCAAACCAGTCATATCAGTTAGCAGCTTCCAGGCTGAGACAGATTCAATCATTACTTAGAAATACAATTTCGTTAAAGTCCCGTAATGGAACTATTCCTGAAGTGAACGTTCTAGGGGTTTCCGTGTCACCAAATCTCCTCTCGCTCATTCCTTCATTAGACAATGATAAGTATCGGTAGTTTGGAAATGATTCCAACACGCCCAAGTCTTCCTGAATCTCTCGGGGTGTTCTTTTGCCACTGAAATCAGCTCCTCCATCTCTGCGATCCTGATGATCCTAAGAATCCACTCTCGCACGGTGGGAACGTATTCCGATCGCCAATGGACCGGAATACACTGTCTTGCCGCATTTATCATGTGTAAAGCAAGCGACCTACGATAAGTCCGCACAGAAAGTGAGGAATGATGAAGTAGACATTGTGCTGGGGTAAAGTCTAGGGTGTATGTAGTTACTTGAGTGATTATGTCCAAAACTTTTCTCCAGAAGGGTTGCAGCCGCGGGCAGTCCCACCAGATATGTAGAAGAGTACCTGTTGCCCGGGAACATCTCCAGCATAGATCTGAGGCGTTAGGATCAAATTTACTAACCCAAGACGGAACTCTGTACCATCTGGAAAATAATTTATAATTGCCTTCTTGGGTAGAGACACAAATGGAGCCTTTATGCATATGGTCGTAAATGTGGTCCCAGTCCTCTGGTGAGATTTGAAGTTGTAGGTCACGTTGCCAGGCTGAACAGGTCTTCCGCGAATGAGATGTGTTAGTACTTTCAAGATAGGAATAGAGCTTAGATATAACATGCCGCTGGGGGATGTCCGTAAAGCAGAGCTTCTCAAATGCAGTAAGCGGTCTTGAATAGTCTTTTAGATGTGGGGAGTTACGTAAGAAATGGTGTATTTGTCTATACATCCATGGTGTTAGTGTAATGGATGGCCACGTCTTTGCAATGTCTTCTGTAGATAAGAGGCTAGAATCTTTGAAGAATTGACCCACTGTAAGACTCTCAGCACGGCCATACCCAGCGAGAAAGGTCGGAGAAATCCCTGGAATAAAGTCCGGATTCAATTTGATCGGAGTAAGAGGGCTCGGAAAGGAAGATAGTTCTTTTTTCTGGAACAACTGAGCACTACAGCATAGAGTGGGACCTATAAGTGGGTGTTCTCGAAACTCGGAAGGGACGTGAGAGGTTTTCAGCCACGGGGAGGTGGAGAGTGGTATCTTTGAGAAATCAGCCTCTACACCAACCCACACCTTACGAGTGTGGTTTGTTGTCCAGTCCACTATTCTGGCTAGGTGACAGGACCTGTAATAACGGTGAATATCCGGAAGTCCTATACCTCCACTCCTCTTGGGCATGGTGAGTTGGGCAAAGCTAATTCTTGGGCGTTTATTATACCAAAGAAAGGAGGTACAGAGCGTTCTATAGGATTTGAAGAATGAGTTTGGTAATTGGATTGGTATTGTCTGCAAAAGATATAATATTCTGGGGAGCACGTTCATCTTTAGTATAGCTGCCCTACCAAACCAAGAAAACCAGGGTTTATTCCATGTCTGTAGGTCTTTGGAGATGTCACGTAAGAGGGGTAGAAAATTTTTTGTATATAATTCCGAAAGATGTGTTGGTAATTGGATTCCTAAATAAGTGATAGCTTCACGTTGCCAAGTAAAAGGAAAATTTGATGTCGCTTGTTTCAACACATCCGGAGTTAATGATACATTAAGTGCTTGAGATTTAGAAAAATTGATTTTAAAGTTAGCCAAGTACTGAAATAGTTTGAAATCTTGTAGCAAGTTTGGCAACGTGATATGCGGGTCTGTTAGGAAAAGAAGTATGTCATCAGCAAAGGCTGCCACTTTATGTAGTTTGTCATTGATCAAAATCCCCTTGATGTTAGCATTATCCTTAATGCAATTCAATAAAGGTTCCAATGTAAGGATAAATAAGAGGGGTGACAAGGGGCATCCCTGTCTAGTCCCGTTGCCAATTGAGAAGGAGTCCGAAAGGTGACCATTAACGCGCACTCGCGCTGTGGGGGCTATATATAGAGACATAATAAAAGTCAAAAAGCGCAAAGGTAGTCCTAGTCCAATCAAAACTGCCTCCAGGTAATCCCATGCTAGTCTGTCAAACGCCTTTTCGGCATCTAAAGAGAGAAAAAATCCAGGTTGTCGCTTTTGAAGTAGCCAGTGATGTATATTAATGGCCCTAATTGTGTTATCTCTGGCCTCTCTGCCCGGAACAAAGCCCACCTGGTCCGGAGATATGATGGAGTCTATAACAGGCAGTAAGCGGTTAGCCAGAATTTTAGCAAAGATCTTTAGATCAACATTTAATAGCGAAATCGGACGATAATTCACTGTAGAAGTTTGGTCTTTATTCTCTTTGGGTATAACCGTAATGTGAGCCTCCGAAAGATGACTCATAGATTGTCCTGGCGTGTCTAATGTGTTGAAGGCCTGTAGAAATGGAAGCGCTAAAATGTCAAGAAAAGATTTGTAGTAAGAGTTGATAAAGCCATCGGGTCCTGGGCTTTTACCAGGTTTCAACTGTGTAATAGCCTGTTGTAGTTCCTGTAGCGTCAAAGCTCCCTCCAATTCTTTCGCTTGTGTCCTTGAAACTGGTTTGGGGAGATATTGCGTGAGGAAGGCCTGTATAATGGTCTTACGTGGCCTAATGTCACCTGTTGGTTTGGGCTGTAAAGGTAGGTTGTATAGGTTAGAGTAAAACTCTTCAAATTCCGCCGCGATTTCCGACGATGTTTTCAGTAGGCGTCCATGCTTGGAATGGAGCTGATAAATGTGTCGAGCTGCCTTTTTAGATTGTAGCGCCCGAGCAAGAAATTTGCCACTCTTATTGCCATGTTCATAGAAAAGCTTCTGTTGTAGAGTAAAATTACGCTTAGTTTTCTTCTCTACGACATCGCGGAGTTGTTGTCGTGCTCGATCTAGTTCAGTAGCCGATCTTAAGGCTATAGATCGTTTATGTGCGCACTCAAGTGAGCGAACTTTTTGCAATAAAGAACAAAATGATGCTTGAGCCCGACGTTTTCGCGCAGCTGAGATTGACATTATAAGTCCACGTATTACACATTTGTGTGCTTCCCACCGTACGAGAGGGGTCGTTTCCAAGGATGTATTTTCTCGAAAGTAGTTTGTCAAAGAATCACGGATCTGGAGGGTAACTGAGGAATCCGTAAGGAGAAATGGATCCAGTCTCCATATTTTGGATATGCCTGGTGTATCCAGGAATTGCAACGTTATCATAATCGGGTGGTGATCTGAGAGGATCTTTGGTTCGATCGAGGCAGACTGCAAGGTATTTAAATCGTTTTGCGAGAGAAAGAAGTAGTCGATTCTAGAGTGGCGTTTGTGAGGAGCAGAATAAAAGGTATAATCTCTGTCCGAAGGGTGAAGGGTACGCCATGTATCATGAAGGAGAAGGTCTTTCAATTCAAATTTGATTTGTTTGAGTGCTTGGAACGGTATGGAGGAAAACCCCGAGGACGTATCTTCCAGTGGGTTCAGAGCCACATTAAAATCGCCTCCCAGAATCAGGATACCCGATTGAAATGTAGCAAGTAACTTGGTGATTTTACGAAAAAAGCTTACTTGTGCAGTATTGGGACTATAAACATTGACTAGGGTAAGCGGTTTATTAAAGAGGGTGCCTTTGAGAAAAAGGAACCTGCCCTCGGGATCTTCAAGAGACTCAGCAAGTTCAAACGGGAGCGTTTTAGAAAGCAAAATGGATACCCCCTTAGCTTTTACTTCCGCATTAACTGAGTGAAATGCCGTGGGGTAGTTAACATTAGAGAATTTAGGGACTTGGTCTGCTCGAAAATGAGTTTCTTGGACAAAGATCACATCTGCACGTAGGCTCTTCATATAAGTGAGTAGTTGCGAGCGTTTTTCAGGCACATTTAGGCCCCTTGCGTTGAGAGAGGCCACGGAAAGTGTGCGAAATGACTGTTTAGATGCGTGTTTATTAGCCATTATGAAATCTACACGAACTGGTTGCTGGAGGGCTATAAGTGTACTCAATACGTATCGCTGAGGCAGGGAGAGGAAGGGGAAGGCGAAGAGAGAAAGAGAGAGAGAGAGAGAGAGGAAAAGAGGAAAAAAAAAAAAAAAAAAAAGGGGGGGGACGGGACGACGACAACAAGGGGGTATCAGAAGAAAAAAGATTAATATAGAGTTTCTAAACTGTTGGAATAGAAACTAAATTATAAAGGAACAGAGTCAAAAAATTAGGTAGAAAAAAAGATAGAAGTGTCAGGTGTGTTTCATATATGTCCGTATGTATGTATTAATCTATGTTCCTTCAACTTCCTTTAAAACTCGACTCCAGAGGCAGAATAGTCCAGCTATTCTATCTCATAGTAAAGCTCCTATGGAATGGTTGTTTGCAAGACGTTGTGTGAGAATCTCGAATAAACTGTCGGAGAGGTGTCAAACCCAGAAACGGCCGTATTAAGAATATACAGTATAGTTCTAAAGAGGCCTAACTCTCCTGGATAAAAGTTGTAGAGGGGGAGTGATCCAATATGATGTGTCCTTGACACATATACGTAGGTGGGAAGTAGCTGACTTGTATCGAGAGATAAGTGGAGTGTAACAGGGGAGGGATGTATGCTAAAAGTATTATATGCAACATCATGATAAACTCAAGGTTGTAGGTAGTCACTTGGACCCTATCAAGGCTCCTAAACAGTGATGTGCAACAATAGGTGTAAAAGTGAATGTATGCCAAAGGAGAAGACCCAATATTTAAAACTGTATGACATAACTTGGACAGTCATTGGAAATACGTTATGCAATTGAGCGTAACCTATTTTACCATATACATATTATGTTATCACGAGTCATATACAATGCAATCTGTGATCTGTCATTTCCTAAAAGATACTTTAAATCGTACCACATAAACACGCGAGTCACTTGAAAAGGGTCTGCATAGGTCATATCAATTTCGGATAAAGATAGCTACTGTACATGAAAAAGTGCATGGCAGGAGCAACATAATCCCATATGCCGAAACTGAGATGTAAGCCAAGGGCCAAATATCTCCTGAAACCGTTTTCCAAAGATAATGTAAGTAATAATCCCAACTGAGGGATTCTAAGTAGTGTTAAACACCCCATCACCTACAAAACAAAGATAGGTTGCTGGGGAAGAAGCATCTACAATCTGTGGCCCAACGAGTCTGCGACAAAGTAGAGCAGCTAAATGTATAGGGCCAAATTGCACCCATCCACGGAGTGAACTATACATGTGAAAATCATATAGTATGGACTCATACTCCAAATCAAAAATACCACAGTACTCACATCTAGTTAGGAGGTATGTAACATATCATAAACTGAATTGCAAATAGAGGTATCCCAAGAGTTTTGTAAGACCAACATAATGTAAGGAGAGCAAATAAATAATGCGAATAGACTATTAATATGATATTAGCATTGATCTAATTAAGAGACAAGGGTCAGAGGCAAGCACGTACAGCAGTACACCAAGATGGTACGAAATCCCATGAATCCAGATTATGGTATTATTGTTTAGGATGCTTCAGGAGAGATAAACACATCTCGGTACACTACTGATCCGCACAAGCCCCCATCCCCCGTCCCACCAAAGATGGTATGCACAAGCGTATAGGCTAGTCCCGAGGCAATTCAAGGCTTATGGAGAATTTATCTGCAAGATCAAGACAAATAGCTTTTCAGAACCATAGTATTGCGCACTAGCCAAGCAAAAAAGAGCCCTTCAATACCAGCAGGTACACAACCAATAGCTCCACAGATCCCAACATCTCTCTTTCATAACACAAATAAGGATACCTCAGCCCTTACATGCCTACAAAACGAATATATATGATCGATACATATTACATATATGAAGCTTGGCAATGTGAAGCGATACACATACCCTTGAGAAGTACAGGTGATGTTAGTTATGTCACATAAAGGAACCGTGGATAAAAAATAACAAAACCTACTCGATTCACTAGTAAAGCAGCCTCAGACTGTGGGGGTGTTTATACCCATGAGCATGAATATCAGAAAACGGGAAAAGGTCATTCATGACGTGCCTTACGGTGTGCAGGCGATGCTGGTAAACTGTCATCATTAATAAGCCTTCTTCGTACCGGGGAAGTTGAAGCTGGGTGTGAAGATTTGCGTCGTCTTTCTCCAGATAAGTGGCCAGCAGACTGTGCTTCCATGGGGCTGTCATCTAGCTGCAATTGTAAAGAAGAAGCACTGGACCAGTTAGGTATATCCGGTAAAGGGATATTCAAGGTTTCACAGAATGGTGCAAGGTCTTCCGGAAATCTCATGAGAGCTGATCTCCCCATATGTGTTGCAGCAAGACCAAACGGGAACTTCCAACGGTAGGCGATACCTTTAGAGCGAAGTAAATCTAGTAAGGGGCGCAGGTCTTTCCTACGTTGCAGAGTGAGATGGGAGAGATCCTGAAATAATTTAATTTCCGTTTCCTGGTAAAACAAGCGCTGTTTGTCCCGAGCTCTACGTAATATTTCCTCTTTAAGTCGGAAGTCGACTAGGCAGCAAACTATATCTCTCGGTGGGTCCGTGTCTCTGCCTTTGGGACGTAGGGCCCTATGGAGACGTTCGATCTCAATAGGAGATTCATGCGGTCTTTCCAAAAGATCATTAAAGATGGTTAAAAGAACTTGGGCGAGCTGCCCAGACTCTATTGCTTCCGGTACACCGCGCACCCGCATGTTATGTCGTCTTCCCCTATTATCCAAGTCCTCAATATGACGATCGAGCTCTCTTAGGTGCATTGAGTGCGTGTCAACCTGCTTGCGCACCTCATGAATAGCAAGGCCTTGCATACTAACTTTATCCTCCACTGCGTCCAGCCTATGCGCCACTGCCTGCAGGTCAATATGTAGCTCAGCTATTGCCGCTGAAAGAGTCCCTTTAATATCTGATGCAACCGCTTTCAAATCCCCGATGGTGAGAGGGGGAGGTTCGACATGTCCAGGTATGGCCGCTGTTGTGGCAACTGTTGTCAAACTAATAGACTGTGATGGAATCTCCTTTGTAGGCGAATGTAATGGTGATGCAATAGAAGAGGATTCTGCGTGATCCGGAGTGTGAGACCGGAATAGCTCCGGGATACTGCGATTAGCAGGACCACCTGTACGGCGAGGGGATCTGGAGCGAGGAGTAGTAGCTTTCTTGTCTGCCTTCCCCATGTTTGCGTCGCCTCTCTGTGAAGATTGCGTAGCCCCACCTACGTGTGTCAAGGCTCACGGTATTATATTGCCATTTTCTTTGGGGTCAAGCTGGATCCCCCAGAACAGATATGTGAAAATGAGAATAGGTAGTTTACAACAGGCCCAGAATTGCACTATATGCCTCAGCGTGCAGGAAAGGATAAGCGAAACAGGGGGGGTCAATGGTTTCTGCTGTGCGGACGTACGGATACAGGGATTACCACAGCCTTCCCCTTATATGAATCTGTATGGGACGTCTGCTATAGGCCTATCCTCAGCACAGCTACCTGTTGTAAAGGCTGTAGCAAGGCCTCTACAATATGCCGATATTTCCTGGGTTTGTGTGGGGGGTGACCCAATGGATCGGGAAGTGCTGGCAGTTCTCTGTGGGAGAAGGAATGTACTCATGGATAATATGTCTCCCTGGACTGAAAATGCACTCAGCCTGTACCCTGATGGAAGAGGTCCTGGGCTCACTAGGCCTCACTACTCCACACCGCCCCTGTGTCATATATGGGGGGAGGGAGGGTGACACTTATATTCCTGTCGTCCCGTCTGGAACTGAGGGACGACAGGCGGATCGTTCACTGAACGAGTGGGAGGGGGGGCGACCAGTCCTCCCCCTTCCCACCTCTGCCCCGCGTGCTCTGTCACCACCGATCGGCCCGATGTGAGCCGGAGGACTCCGCGGCTCCACCCGGCCGCAACAAGGCCACACCCGGTCACTGCCTCCGAGTGGCGCCAACAGCGCCCGAAGCTGCCCAGCAGGGAAGTCGAGGGAACGGGTGAGTCACGCACTCACTCCCGCCCTCTGACGTATGGTAGATGCCGGTGAACTCCGCGGCTCCACCCGGCCGCAACAAGGCCGCACCTGGTCACCGCCTCCGAGTGGCGCCAACAGCGCCCGAAGCTGCCCAGCAGGGATGTCGCGGGGACGGGTGAGTCTCACACTCACTCCCGCCCTCTGATGTATGGTGGATGCCGGTGGATGAGGAGATGAGCCGTCGGAGCTCCAGTTCAGGCGACTGGTCCGATCGCCATCTTGGACACGCCCCCCGGGCCTGTCTTTCCTACATGCTAAATGGTATTTTTTGGCTGTCCAATTCCAGGAACTGGCTGGGTGAGGCCATCAGTATAATTTTGGATCTGATTACCTGGTTGGTCACTATTCCTAACCCTAACTTGCCGACTTTCTCTCATTTGGAAATGGATCTTCCAGTTCTCCCTCCCTCCTTCCCTACTGCCACTCTCCTACTGAAAGTCTGAACTGTCTTAAAAGATGTGCTATCCATCTCTGGTTTCTTAGACTCTACCCCTATATGGCATAATCCTAGGTACCCAGAGTTAAACAAACTTGAGGGATTCTCTGAATGGAGACACGGGTATTTTACAGCTCTTTCAATTGTTTTCAGATTCTCATCTCAAGACTTATGATCAGTTGAGATTTAAGTTTTCGCTAACCCATAAACACTTTTATAAATATCTGCAGCTTAGACATGCGCAGGGGCAGACTGACCATTTGGAAACTCGGGCCCGGGGTCAGTAGGGGGCCCCATGAGATACCCCTGGTACCTTTTTTCATAGGCTTTTTTGAGTTTGGGCAAGGACACAGGGGCCCCATGATCCCCTATTGCCCGGGGGGCCCCATGAGTTGTTAGTCCGCCCCTGACTGTGAGGTTATACGTCTAGCTCCCCATTACTGGCTGAAGTGCTTCACTACGCAAGGGTCTGATTTCTTGTATATACATGGTATTGCTCTCCTCTATTCAGGACCCTGAAATGCGGAGCACAATGGACAGAAAATAAGGGATAGGAGGGGATCAATGGGAAAAGGCTTTGGAGTCAGTACCGGTTTCCTCTCTTTTGGCCTCACATAAACTTTCACAATTATTTATCCTTCACAGGGCATATCGGACACCCATTAGATTGTTTGAATGGGGTAGGAGAGATACGCCAATAATCCCTAAATGTAGTATGTATAGAGGCGACTTTATATACATGATATGGTGATGCCCGAAACTCTTGCCTAAGTTTCCATCTCATTTGATCCACTAGTGTGTCTATTGGGGGCACTGGATGCTGAATTATATCCTCCAGGTACCTATATTATGGTCACTCGTCCTTTGCCTATTGCCATTGAAACGCTCTGCGTAAATGTCAGCTTATTTGGCAGAGCTGGTTGGACACTCCTGAATTGGCCCCTTCATGGTTTGTAATGGATAGACTTTTGCAGATGTGAGGGTTGACAACTAAACCATCACTAGAATTACGGTTTATGTACCCACCTGTTGTTTTTTGTTTCATTGCTTTGTTTCCATGATGTAACTTGTTACAAAGTTGGTAATTCCCAGAAATGGGCTCCTATATGTTTACCATATATCGGTTTGTGGTTCTACAGTAAGTAATTGGTATGGCATTTGTTAATGATAACAAGAAAGGCAGTATAATAGTTCCTTCCTAGCAACAATAGCCCCCACCCACAACAATAGATCCACCCAAGCAACAATAGGCCCAAACCAGCAACAATAAATCCCAGCAGCCAGCGTCAATAGACCCTGCAGCAGTCAACTACAATAGACCCCTATTATGCAACAGTAGATCCTTCACAGCAACAATAAATCCCCCAGTTACCAGCATTGACAGATCCAACATGTCCTAGCACTCATTGGCAGTATATAAAGTATAACTAAAGGCAAACAATTTTTTTTTCAGTTTTGAACTGAGTGGAGAAGGATTAGAACCCCTGTCAGAACCCCTGTCAGAACTTATTCTATACTAAATATTTGTAGTGGCTCACAGGACATATCTATCTTATATTCTGTCAGTTTTTATTGCTGTCTGTATCCCCATTGGGGAGATTCACCCTCTTTGTCCTGTTTACCATTTAGCATTGAAAGTGAAAGCAAAAGAAAATCCCAAATTTTTGGTTGTCCCCAGAAAAGTAATAGAGGGGAAATCGTCCAATGGGGACGCTAATTCTGGTGACCTGGGGGTCCCCAAGGAATTCCCTTAATTTGCAGGGATTTCCTCTCACTTCCTGTTTTGGCTATGGGACAAGAAGTGAAGGGACATCTTATCAATGGGACACAGATGGTGAAAAAAAACTGGCAGGGGTTATAACCCTCCCTTACTCTATCCAAAATAAAAAAAAAAAAAACATTTTGCCTATAGTTTGACTTTAATTACTGAGGTGCTGAAACTGCTAATTGACACATTTCTGCTGAAAAAAGCCCTGCCTATACACACTGCTCAAAAAAATTAAATGAACACTTGTTATTCAGAGTATAGCATCAAGTCAATTAAACTCCTGGGATATTGATCTGGTTAGGTAAATAGCAGAATGGGTTGTTAATCAGTTTCAGCTGCTTTGGTGTTAATCGTTCAGCAGGTCCGTTTTGATGGTGGGTCAGTGATGGTCTGTGGAGGTATATTTATGGAGGGATGCACAGACCTCTACAGACTAGACAAAAGCACCCTGACTGCTATTAGGTATTGGGATGAAATCCTGGGACCCATTGTCAGACCCTACACAGGTGCAGTGGGTCCTGGGTTCCTCCTGGTGTACAACAATGCCGGCCTCATGTGGCAAGAGCATACAGGCAGTTACTAGAGGCTGAAGGAATTGATATCAATAAATGGCCCCCACATTTGCCTGACCTAAATCAAACAGAGCACCTCTGGGATATCATGCTTTGGTCCATCCGACACTGCTAGGTTGCACCTCAGAGTGGGGGTCATAAAAACTACTGAGTACCATTTTCAGTTGCTGCAACTAAATTTCAGCAAAATGGACTAGCCTGCTGCATCATTTTTTCACTTTGATTTTCGGGGTGTCATTGAATTCAGTCCTCTGTTGGTTGATAATTTTCATTTCCATCAAACTATGGGGCATCCTTACATACCTAACACGTTACCCAGTCCATATTAGTATAGATATCCAGCATGATATTTTTCCTCATTGAGATCTGGCGTGTTTTCAAAGTGTTTCTTTAATTTTTTTGAGCAGTCTATATTCATGTATTATTTTTTAATATAGATTGGAAATAACAGTATTACGCTTGATGTGATATGCCATACATGGATATTGGTACCTACGTATTGTATAATTGTGCTTATATGCTACATGCAAATTTATTACAAAAGTATTCCTATTACAGAATGTGGTATGCTTACTCTATATTATCAAAACAGTCACTGCCCAAAAAGTGTCTTCAGACACAAGGCATTGTGCATATAGAGCATATAAACCTACACCAAAGAAAACATCCACAACATCCCTGCAGATTAATAAACCCTTCTTAACCCTTCAGCTTGGTTCACATCTGTGCGGGTGGTGTCGCTGCAGGACCCACACAAATATTAGCAGCTGCAACTACCCACAATGATTGGCACACTGCACGCACTGGAAATTGCAACCATGCTGGGAACCTTGGTTCCTGTGCAGGATGCGATTTAAAATATAGTGCAGGGACTTTTTTTCCTGCATGTCCCAGGGCACGGCAGCCCATTAAAATTAATGATCTCTCATGCCCCTGCAAATGACTGCCCACACGGCCGCACAAGTGTGAACTTAGCCTTAACTGGCCTGCATAATGCAGGTAAGGAGATTGCACACTTAAGGTTAGGTTATTATTATTATACAGGATTTATATAGCACCAATCGTTTGCTCAGTGCTTTACAATATAAAGACAGACAATACAGCAATGATACAGTTCAATGCAAGAGGGTTATGCAGTCCCTGCTCCTTGGAGCTTACAATCTAAGAGAGAGGGGCTGGTGGTACAAAAGGTAATAACTCTGGGGAACTGATAGGAGAAATAGAAGATTTGGTTATTAGCTGAAGGCAGGATAGACTTTCAGAGATCACCTAAAAGTGGGCACAGTAGGAAATGGATAGATTGGGTTAGAGAGTTCCAGAGGATGGGGTGGCTCTGGAGAAGTCCTGGAGATGAGCATGGGAGGAGGAGACAAGGAAGCTAGAGAGCAGGAGGTCATGGGAGGCTATAAATGGCTTTATATGTTATTATTTTGATAATAAGTCTAATAAGTTTGGATAAGTCTGTCAGCAGCATTCATGATAAACTGAAGAGAGGATATCCTGCGATTAGGTAAGCCAATGAGGAGGGAGTTACAATAGTCAAAGTGAGAGAAAACAAGGAAGTGAATAATTTGCTTAGTGGTTTCGGTGGTTAAAAATGGGCATTTCTTGGAGATGTTACGGAGGTGAAGTCTACAAGATTTGGACAGTGATTAGATTTGGGGCTGAAAGGACAGATGGGAGTCCATGATTACACCTACTATCCTGGCATGAGGGGATGGACTGATGGTTGTATTATTGATCTTGATGGAGAAGTCAGGGGAGAGGGCACGGACTGGAGGGAATAGTATGAGCTCAGTTATAGAAAGATTGAGTTTGAGAAAGTGGAGTAACATCCATGCATAACCTTAGTAGGTTAGTAATGCAAGAGGAGATTGAAAAGGTGAGGTGAGGAGTAGAAAGATTTGTGTGTCATCAGCATAGAGATGGTACTCGAAGCCATGGGAGTTTATCAAGTGACCAAAGGAGGAGGTGTAGATGGAGAAGAGAAGGAGTGCAAGGACAGAACTTTGAGAGACCCCTAAAGAAAGAGGAAGTGGAGAGGAGGAGACCAGGTTATAGGTAACACTGAAGGAGTGCTGCGATAGATAGGAGGAGAACCAGGAGAGAACAGAGTCTTGGAAGCCAAGAGAGTGGAGTTTTTTGAGGATGAGGGGATGGTCAACAGTATCAAAAGCCACAGAGAGGTCAAGTAGTAAGAGTATGGAGTAGTGGCCATTGGTTTTAGCAGCTAGAAAATAATTAGTGAGTTTTATTAGGGCAGATTCAGTGGAGTGGAGTGACCGAAAGCCAGACTGTAAAGGGTCAAGAAGGTTGTTGTTAGTGAGGTAGGAGCTCAGGCTATTGTAGACTAGGTGTTCTAAGAGTTTAAAGGTAAACGGAAGCAGAGATATGGGTCTTAAATTGTTCAGGTTGGTGGGGTCCAGTGAGGGCTTTTTAAGTATGGGAGTTATCTGTGCGTGCTTTCGAGGGGAGAGGAAGGTTCCAATAGAGAAGGAGAGATTGAAGATGTGAGTGAGGGAGCATAGGATAGAAGAAGAGGGTGACCGTCATAGTAGTGAGGGAACAGAATCCAGGGGGCAGGTAGTGAGATGGGCTTCTGTGAAAACTTTAGTGACCTCTTCAGTAGTAGCAAGGTCAAAAGAGGAAAGTGTTGAGGTAGGTTTAGTGTAAGGTTTGCTAAGTGTGATAGATGTCTGTGCAGTAAAGATGCTCTCACAAATTGCATCAGTTTTGTTTTTGAAATGATTTGCAATCTTGTAAGGAGTGAGTGAGTTACTGGGTGGAGGTGGCAGTGGAGAAAGTAGAGAGTTAAAAATAGAGAAGAGACGACGAGGACTGGATGACAAGGTATTAAGAAGAGTGACAAAGTAGGTTTGTTTGGCATCATGGAGGGAGGAATTGTATTTTAGGAAAGCAGATTTATATAGGGTGAATGCTTGCTGGGATTTGGTTTTATGCCACAATTGCGATACTTCGTATAGTTAGAGGAGCAAGTGAGCCTAGTGTGGATGAAAGCAAACTGTTGTAGACAGAAGTGGCCAGGTCAGGGCAGGACAGGAAAGATTCTGTCATAGAGGTGGTCAGTTACAGAGTAGAAAAGAGAAGGGTTAATCTTGTGAAGGTTTCTGCGGATAATTGTTTGCTGCTTGGAGGGATAGGTGTTTGAAGATGAGGACACTGTAAAGGTGATGAAATTGTTATCAGAGAGAGGAAAGGGGGTGTTGGTGAGATTGTAGAGAGTGCAAAGATGGGAGAAAACAAGGTCTAATGTATTCCCATCAGAGTGAGTGGAGGACTGTGTCCATTGTGTTAAGGTAAAATATGAGGTTAGGTTGAAGAGTTGGGATGTAGCCTGGTTGTTAACATTAATGGGGATGTTAAAATCTCCAAGAATCATAGTGAGTATTTCCGAGGAGAGAAAGTAGGGTAGCCAGAGAAGTCATCAAGAAAGTGCAACACCGGTCCAGGAGGCCGTTACACCACTGCAATCCTCAGAGAAATGGGAGAAAACAGCCAAATACAGTGAGTCTTGAAAGAAGAGAAGTACAGAGAGGGAGGGGTAGGAAGGATTCGAACAGTGCTCAGTAGGGACAGAAGCAAACCAACTCCACCTCTTTTCCGACCACTGGGTCTGGGTGAGTGAGTCCAGTGGAGGCCTCCATGGGAAAGTGCTGCGGGAGAAGCAGAATCTGCTGCTTGAAGACAGGTTTCTGTAATTGATAGTAGGTTAAGGGAGTGGAAGACAAAAAGGTCATGGACAGTGGTGAGCTTGTTACAGACAGAGTGGGCATTCTAGAGTCCACATAAAAAAGGGAGGGTGGTTTTTAGGAACATGGGGATTGAGATTAAATTGAGTGAATTGCGGCTATTCCTGCAGGAAGGAGGGTGCCTAGTGTGATGGTGAGATACTGGAGGACCAAGGTTCGGGGAGATATCCCCAGAGGTTAGGAGGGTGAGGAAAGTAAGATGGGAGTGGGCTGTTCAACTAGGTTCACATCAATGCAGATTTGTTGCCAATAGAAAAGTATTACATTTGATGTGGCTTTGGATGAGTGTGACTTTGATATGACTTGGATGTGACTTTGGATGGGTGTGAAATTGATGCAACTTGGGTGCAGCATTGGATGAATGTGACTTTGATGAGACTTTAGATGGTTGCAACTTGTGATGACACTTTGATGCTTCTTGAGTGCCAGAGAGTGTAAAGTCGCTTCAAAGTCACATCAAAGTTGCACAGCAAAATAAAAAGGTGGATCCAAGTCACATCAAAGTCGCACCCATCCAAGGTGTCATTAATGTTGCACCACAATTGCATCCAAGTTGCACCCATCCAAAGCCGCATCCAAGTTGTACCCATCCAAAGTCGCATCAAAGTCTCATGCAAGTAGCATCAAAGTGGAATCAAAGTCAATATTTTCCCATTAGCAAAAAAAACCCCAAACCACGTAAGAAAATGCAACACTAGCGTTTTTGGTGTCAGTCCATTGAAGTCTATTACACGCAAAATGCAATCTGCTGTGGGAAAAAAGTCCCTGACCCTTTCCAAAAATTATACCAGCTCAAAATGCACAGATGTAAATTAGATCCACAGGAGATCATATTTAATGGACTGTAGTGTGTTTCTGCAAACTGGAATATGCAGTGAAATCCACATAAGTGTGAACCTAGGGTCAAGGAATGTCATGGCTCCATTCTTTCATAACATATTTTGCAGTTGGTTTTTCTTCCTCTTAATATATGCTCTTTTGTAAATGCATTATGTGACTCTTTGGAGTCACATATTATAGTAATTTTTGGCCTGTCAATGTTAGGAGCAACATAACAATTTAACTAATGTATTAGAATAACTTCTGCATGTTAAAATTGCACATCTAAAAACAGTGATATTTTGTTTGAAAGGCAACTGTATGTTTTTATCTGACAAATGCATATGATTGAGTAAGGCTGGTTCACTGGAACATTTAATAGCTTTATTCAATCAAGCCTGTAATTGGTGCTGTTTTGAATGTGATGGGATTCATCCAGCAATGTGGCATTCCCAGCCTGGTCCTCTGATTGCCAACTTGTAACCTTTTAACTGAAACAGGGTAATTATCTTAGTTGTGACAACTCCATACAATGCGCAGAGGTTTACAAATGCAGTGTATTGTTTTAGTGTTTGTGTAGTATTTGTTCACATATTTTTATATAGCAGTCTTTGAACTGTATGCTCATCTTTTCATGAATATGCAAACAATATAAGTAATGCTGTCACAAACCTGGACAATTCAAATTAAGAATATAATGAAAAAAAGGTTTAAAGTGAATTTGTTCAGAACGCGTGCACTAAAATATTTAAATGCTATGAACAACCAGTAAAAGCACTTTAAAACGAAATATCGTGTACCTTTGTTGCTATAACATTGTGGAGAAAAGAATCTCAAATCTCAAAACGATCTCCTAATTTCCTAAAGAGAGCAGAAACTTTGCATTCTGCCAGCTTTATAATTGTAATTATTTAAACATACACTCAAAGTTTTTTTTTTTTTTTTGGGGGGGTTTTTTGTGTATTCAGGAGTTTTAGCCCTCTAGACTTCAGTGTGTGTACCTGTACACCTGTGACACATGCATTTGCATGCATGTTTGAGCCTGAAAATTTCTCCATTTCTAGAATTGTTCTCCAGTCCTTGCCTATCCTTGACAAATGTATGAATCTTGACACGGGCAAAAAGCTTGTAAAATGCACAGAAGAAAGCTTAAAAAAATCATTAGGTATTTACTATGTTCATGCATGAAAGCAGGCTTAGATGTTAGAAACAGACTGAAACCTGACTGTCCACTTCACCTCTCACACCTGTTCACCTCCTATGGACCAGAGCAATGTTAACATTTCTGCTATGGACCTGTTTATTCTGCGATAACTTTGTCATTACTTAAAGTGGTAGGAAACTCTGTTCTTTAAAAACCTGTTGACAGGCAGGGTTTTTATAACAGAAGGAAGCCTATAGGTCTCTTCTGTCATAAATGCCCGCTGCCTGTCAGCGGGTAATGCAATCTAAGCCACGCATGAGCAGATCAGACCACATTTGCAGCCTGCTCTGTGTGCTGCAGCAGTGTGACTCCCGTGCACATGCGCAGCAGTGATGTCACCACAGCCTGGTCAATCAAGCGGTTGAAGATTTGGAACCCAGAAGTAGGGCCAGATAAACATGGAGATGCCCAGGAGGATATTATGTCAGTTTCTCAGAGAAACTTTAATACCGCTTTAAGATAAAAACCTAATACATATATTGTTTTATTAAGGACAAACAAGGCTTTCTTTTTGTGAATATTGTCCTGCAACAATGATTGTTTTTTTCAATCCCTAATCTACACTGCCATATAGCAGATATACTGCTACAGGGCAGCACAAAATATATATGTGATTTTGCAGTTCCAGATAGTGTGCATGCCAGGGGCGGACTGACAACTCATGGGGCCCCCGGGCAATAGGGGATCATGGGGCTCCTGTGTCCTAGCCCAAACTCAAAAAAGCCTATGAAAAAGGTACCAGGGGCATCTCGTAGGGCCCCCTTCTACCCTGGGCCCTCGGGCAGCGCCCGAGTTTCCAAATGGTCAGTCCGCCCCTGGTGCGTGCTCTATCTGTGCTGCCATTCGTGGCCTCGGCTGTCAATCACCAGCTCCCGGCCAGTGATTTCTTGCCGGCACCTGGTGATCACCGAGTAACTCCGGCGGGAGAGAGACCTGTGTATAAACAACACAGATCTCTCCCCTGTCAGATACTGCACACAGCTTTGTATGGCTCTGCAAAGCAGTGTGCTTACAGTGGAAAGCACAGACACAGTCAACATAGTGAAACAGCACATAGCCCTTTGATCACACCAGATGTTAACCCCCTTCCTGTTCAGTGCCATTAGTACAGTGTCAGTGCTTTTTATTAGCACTGATCACTGTATTGGTGTCATTGGGGATGTCAGCGACAGTTAGTCAGTTTCCCCCCAGTGTCAGAATGTCCGCCGCAGTCCCACAGTCCCGCTATAAGTCGCTGATCACCGCCATTACTAGTAAAAATTATTAGTATTTATATCGCCATTTGTAGAAGCTATATCTTTCACATAAACCAATTAATTTACACGTGATGGGATTTTTTTTTTTAGCAAAGACATGTAGCAGGATACATTTCATGATGAAATTTATTTTTTTTTACTGGATATGTTTTATAGCAAAAAGTAAAAAATATTGTTTTTTTTTCTCAAAATTGTCAGTTTTTTTTTGTTTATAGCACAAGAAATTAAAAATGCACAGGCGATCAAATACCACTGAAAGAAAGCTCTATTTGTGGAAAAAAAAGGAAGTATATTTAATTTGAGTGAGGCATTGCATGACTGCAGAATTGTCAGTTAAAGTAACACAGTGCCATAGTGCAAAAAATGGCCTGGTCAGGAAGGGGGGTAAATCCTCTGGAGGGCAAGTGGTTAAACAATCAAACATAAAAAATCACACATTCTTCTTTTTTTGAGCAGTGTTAGTTTAAAAATAGTGTTACTGCACATTAAAAGTGCACATTTTAATTTCTAATTTCTCCTGATTTAAAATGACACTAAATTTATGATCCTGGTACAAAGCATTACAAAGTTTCTGAAATGAAATGTTTTATTTTTCCAGTTTTGTGCTTTTTTAAATGTGAAATTTCTAAATATATGTTAAATGTGTAAAAATATTCATGAAAAAAAACAAACAAAATCAAAAAAAGTTTAAGTATTGTTAGTTTAATCAAATCCAATCACTGTCCAAATCTTGTAGACTTCACCGCCACAAAATCTCCAAGATACAGCCGTTCCTAACCTCGGAAACCCCTAAGCAACTTATTCACTCCCTTGTTATATCACGCCTTGACTATTGTAACTCCCTCCTCATTGGCCTACCTCATCGCAGGCTATCCCCTCTTCAGTCTATCATGAATGTCAGACTCATCCACCTTACTAACCGTTCTGTATCTGCCTTCCCTCTCTGCCAATCCCTCCACTGGCTTCCCATTGCCTGATGGATAAAATTCAAAACATTAACAATAACATATAAAGCCATTTATAACTCTACCCCAAATTACATCACTGATCTTGTCTCCAAATACCACCCAAACCGTACTCTCCACTCTTCGCAAGACCTCCTACTCGCTAGCTCCCTTGTCTCCTCCTCCCATGCTCGTCTCCAGAACTTCTCCAGAGCTTCCCCCATCCTCTGGAACTCTCTACCCCAATTTATCAGACTATCACGTACTCTGCTCACTTTTAGACGATCTCTGAAAACCTATCTCTTCAGGGAAGCCTATCCTGCCCTCAGATAATAATGGAATCTTCTACTCTTCCAACCAGTCCATCCCCCACAGTTACTACCTTTTTGTACCACTAGCCCCTCCCTCCTAGGTTGTAAGCTCCAAGCTTCCTATCCCTCTTGTATTGAACTGTATTGTTGCTGTATGGTCTCCCGTTATATTGTAAAGCACTGAGCAAACTGTTGTCGCTATATAAATTCTGTATAATAATAATAATTAGTTAATAAAATATAAACTAACAAAAAAAAAAATCAGCAGGAAAATAATAATTGAATGGGGGAGAATAAGGAGTTAATTAGGGCTGATTAGAGTAAACTAAGGGTTAAAAAGGGGTTAAACAAAGGAACATTTAATTTAAAAAAAACAACTTTTTTTTACTTTTCAATTTTAACAGACGGAAGTTAATCTCTTTGATCTGTAGATAAATAAACAGATACAAAATTAAACAATGTTTCCTTTGAGCAATGTTTTTGATAAACCATGCCAGACTGCTTTTCTTTGACAGCTCCAGCTGTCACAACTTTCTCTGTGAACTCAGCAATGCCACTTTGATTAATCAGAACTGAATTGCCTACTGTGACAGGGGAGGTCCTAGAAGCAGGGAAGAAAGACTGGATGTATTACACGCCCTGTGTACAAGGATGCCATTTATGACATTTTTTGGGTGTGTCTAATATGTCCAGAGTCTGCAACTGGCTATAGAGCATTTGTTGAGATTTATGAGGATCTTTGACAAAATTTACTTTACAGTACAAGCAGCTAGAGAGGTCAGTGGTTGTTGGAATGAAGCATTTTTAGTGCCTGTTAAGATTATGCAAATACTTTAACCTCCCAGCTCCCTCCCAGAGCTGTTTTTTACACACGTTAAAATGCACATTTTAGACCTGAGGATTACCAGTGAGCATCCAATGGTTTTCACATGCTAGCAACAAGTCAGGATATGGTGGTTGCTACCTAGGAAGTTTTTTTAGCCAGGTTTCTGAACGGACCCAAATGGCCTACAGGTAAAACCATAAAATTAATGATCCTTTTACAAAGCTGCACATAATTTTAATATTGACTGTGGTCACTTGACTGCTGAGGCTATATTCTGGAAAAGGTGAACTAAGCCTTTAAATGTCCTGCTCTCCGCACCACCAAACTCCACTGCTGGCTATGTGGTCAAAAATGGCTTGCGCCCATTAAATGGACATATATTAGACCTCTGTCAAGACTCTCCTTCACTGCTGATTCAGCTCCTTTCTTCTCCTCCGCTCAGCACACATATAGGAAAAACATAGGCAAACTAATAGTGCTTTATCATTTAAAAACAATTTATAATAATATACAATGGCCACTCACATAATACAGGTGCTCCCTTGCACCAAATATTGCACATATTAAACAATCCTTAAACCGTAGCTGACACCCTCAGGTTCTAATGGATCTTACCAGACTCTTCTCCGTGAGCTCTCTCTGGCACAGGTCAGCTGACCTTGAGGGGCTTGGTGATGTCACAATGCTTGCAGTCAGATGACCTGTCCTGGAGAGAGCTCACGGAGAGGTCAGCTGACAGTTTTTAAATGATAAAGCACTATCAGTTTGCCAATGTTTTTCCTGTATGTGTGCTGAGCGGAGGGGAAGAAAGGAGCTGAATTAGCAGTGAAGGAGAGTCTTTTTAGAGGTCTTGCCACTAATATATGTCCATTTAATGGGCACAAGCGATTTTTGACCAAACTTAATTGTGCGGTCAAAAATCTCAGGTGAGAGCACAACTGGTGTTGGTGATGGCATATGTCAAAAAGAAGACTTGAATGGCACAAACATTATATATGGAAAGAATCACAATATGGAGATTGACTATATTATTATTTCTTTGTTTATATTTATATAACTTTTTCACATTGGAATTTTATGTACATTATTGGTTAACATTAGGAGAAGCGCAGCAGGATCATTTTATATTTTTCTGAATTTAGCACATTTTTATGAGTACAGTATGTGTGAGCAGCTTTTCTAATTTATTTTTATTTAAATTTAATTTTTTGGGGATTGCTTGCAGGTTTTCACATATCCACCAGCACACCACAGACCGTCAATTATGTCCAAATATTTTAGTAATAGTAAAAATGAAAAGTGAGTGCTATCCAATCAGCAGCTAAGCACTCAAGGTAACCAACATAAACCTTACAAATAGAATAGATAAAATATCTATTCTATGTCCAAATATTTGTTGAAGAATGATCACATCACAAAGACATAGTGCAACATTTCTCACACTGCCTGACGAAGGGGTCCTGCACTGCTCCGAAACATTGCACTATGTCTTCTGTGATGTGATCATTCTTCAATAAAGGTTTGAATGTATTTGACAAGCCATGGTGTGCTGGCAAATATGTGCATTTGATCTGTGGTGTTGGTGTAACACAATTCCTGTTCTAGGGTGACAATACTGCTCTTTTATAGATACAGTACGGTGAGTGTTGTCAACCTAGGGCATTAAGTGTGTTACTGGCAGGATAAGCAAGTAAAAATAAAGATTAAATATTACTAAAGAAATCATGCAGCCTCCTATGTTGCACAGCAAGCTCCTACATGGGTCACTTTGGAAGCGCTCCCTTGCTTTCCAGTTTTCCCCTGCTCACTTTTATGGCTTCCTCCAAAATTTAGGCCAACAACCATCAGTCCCTTATTGTCTCACTTGCTACGAGTATGAGACTAAACCAAGTATTCCAGTGGTCTAATCTCTCCCCATCTACCACTTTTCCTGCTTTTAAGCAACCCTCTATTTTCTCCGGGCCTTGAGTCCCCTAGTGCCTTTCACTGGTGGATCTCCCACAAATTTAATTGAGTCCATTCATTCCTCACTGGTCATTCTATTTACAGCTGGGTAGAAATATGGGATAAATAACAAGCTTCTCACACTGAACTTTTCCGATTCCTACAAATAAAACATTTGTTGATTTCGGTGCCTGTTGATAAAGTGCTTCTATTTCTTCTCCACTCTTAACAAGAACAACGCATTAACTCCTGCTGCTTTCACTGGGTAAATGCTCCTATCTCCTCTCCACTCTTGAAAAGAAAAACACATTAACGCCTGTTAATTTCAGAACAAATAGTGTATATATATTTTTGTATATGTTGACTAGTTCTCACCTCTAATTGCACTTGTTTTATGACTGTATGCTGTGTCTGGTCTGTTTGAGAAACATCCCCCCCTAGTCATGTGATCTTTATAAGTTCCTAATTGGGGCGGACAAGAGTGCTCATTTGACCATCTCCCTATAAATTTAGATCAGCTCATGGGGGGATCACAGTTTGGGGGCACAGACACAGATGGGGGTGCTGCTTTTGCATGACTGCTGCGTTGATGGAGTGCTAAGAAGCAGTTAAACACAGCAGTGAGTGCTGCATTAATGGAGTGCTAAGAAGCAGTTGAACACAGCAGTTTAACTAAAGCAGGATAACTCAAGCCGCAGGAAGATACAGCAACAGCAAGAAACTCTACTGCATGCTGGACAGACTGCAAGCAAACACCCTGGGGAACATCTCTTACAAGTCTGTGTCCCACTCCGTGTATCTTTTTAATATGTCCCCTCTACTCCTCCTTTTCATATTACTATCCTGCATTCCAAAAATCTCACTTCTTTATCCCTCTGCTCCACCCCAAAACTTGTACATCTCACCCTCACTGCTACCATCACCCTACTACTGCTCTCATCACCTCCTGCTGATAATTCACTCTCCTGCTGACCCAAACACCAGGGCTGGAAGGCAAGTACACTCGTGTACATACCGCTCCCATGTCACTTTCCTCACCCTTCTTCTTCTCCTAACCTCTGGGATATCTCCCCAAACCCTGGTCCTCCAGTATTTCACCCCCACACCAGGCATCCTCTTTCTTCCGGGAATAGCGGCAATCCCCTCAATTTAACATCAGTCCCCGTGCTCCCAAAAACCACCCTCCCTTTTTCATGTGCGCTCTGGAATGCCCGCTCTGTCTGTAATAAGCTCACCTCTGTCCATAACCTTTTTGTCTCCCGCTCCCTTAACGTACTAGCAATTACAGAAACCTGGCTCCAAGTAGCAGATTCTGCTTTCCCTGCAGCACTTTCCTATGGAGGCCTCATCTGGACCCACTCACCCAGACCCAGTGGTTGGAAAGGTGGTGGGGTTGGTTTGCTTCTATCCCCACTCAGCACCTTTCAAGTCCTCCCTAACCCTCCCTCTCTATCCTTCTCTTCTTTCGAGACTCACTGCATCCAGCTGTTTTCTCCTATTTCTCTGAGGATTGCAATGATCTATCGGCCTCCTGGACCAATAACCCACTTTCTTGATGATTTCTCCTCCTGGCTACCCTACTTTCTCTCCTCTGAACTACCCACTATCATTCTCTGAGATTTTAACATCCCTATTAATGTCAACAACCCGGCTACATCCCAACTCTTCAACCTAACCTCATCTTTTGCATTAGCACAGTGTATACAGTCCTCCCCTCACTCTGATGGGAATACATTAGGCCTGGTTTTCTCCCATCTTTGCACTCTCTACAATCTCACAAACACCCCCTTCCCTCTCTCTGATCACAATCTCATCACCTTCAGCAGTGTCCTCATCTTCAAACACCTATCCCTCCAAGCAGCAAACAATTACCCGCAGAAACCTTCACAACTTGAACCCTTTCCACTCTGCAACTGACCAACTCTATGACAGAATCTCTCCCCTGTCCTGCCCTGATCTGGCCACTGCTATCTACAACAGTTCGCTTTCATCCGCGTTAGACTCACTTGCTCCTCTAACAACACGAAGCATCAGGCCCCGATCGTTACAACCTTGGCAGACTGACAACACCAGAAATCTTAAACGACATAGTAGTGCGCTGGAGCAATTGTGGCGTTAAACCAAATCTCAACAAGCATTCACCCTATATAAATCTGCTTTCTTAACATACAATTCCTCCCTTCATGCTGCCAAACAAGCCTACTTTGTCACTCTTATTAATACCTTGTCATCCAGTCCTCATTTTCTCTTCTCTACTTTTAACTCTTTACTTTCTCCACCTCCATCTCCACCCAGTACCTCACTCACTGCTCACGAGATTGCAAATCATTTCAAAAACAAGACTGACGCAATTCGTAAGGGCATCGCCACCGCACAGACATCCATCCCACTTAGCATACCTAAACCTCCCTCAACACTTTCCTCTTTTGACCTTGCTACTACCGAAGAGGTTACTAAGGTTTTCTCAGAAGCCCATCTCACTACCTGCCCCCTGGATCCTGTCCCCTCACAACTACTACGGTCACCCTCTTCTTCCATCCTATGCTCCCTCACTCACATCTTCAATCTTTCCCTCTCTACTGGTGCCTTCCCCTCCCCTCTAAAGCATGCGCACATCACTCCCATACTTAAAAAGCCCTCCCTGGACCCCACCAACCTGAACAACTTAAGACCCATCTCCCTGCTGCCATTTACCTCTAAACTCCTAGAACGCTTAGTCTACAATCGCCTTAGCTCTCACCTCACTGACAACAACCTTCTTGACCCTTTACAGTCTGGCTTTTGCTCACTCCACTCCACTGAAACTGCCCTACTAAAACTCACTAATAATCTACTAACAGCTAAAACCAATGGCCACTACTCTGTACTCTTACTACTTGACCTCTCTGCGGCTTTTGATACAGTTGACCATCCCCCCCTCCTCAAAAAACTCCACTTTCTTGGTCTCAGAGACTCTGCTCTCTCCTGGTTCTCCTCCTACCTAACGCAGCGCTCATTCAGCATTACGTATAACGCTGCCTCCTCCTCTTCACTCCCTCTTTCTGTAGGGGACCCTCAAGGTTTTGTCCTTTTGGACCCCTTCTCTTCTCCATCTACACCTCCTCCCTTGCTCACTTGATAAACTCCCATGGCTTTAAGTACCATCTCTATGCTGATGACACACAAATCTATCTTTCTACCCCTCACCTCACCCCTTAGTCTCCTCTCGCATTACTAACCTACTAAGCGACATATCACCATGGATGCCACTTCACTTCCTCAAAATCAATCTTTCCAAAACTGAGCTCTTAGTATTCCCCCCATCCCGTGCCCCCTCCCCTGACTTCTCCATCAAGATCAATAACACAATCATCAGTCCCTCCCCTCATGCCAGGGTACTAGGTGTAATCCTAGACTCCCATCTGTCCTTTTACCCCCAAATCCAATCACTGTCCAAATCTTGTAGACTTCACCTCCGCAACATCTCCAAGATA
Organism: Staurois parvus; assembly: GCF_062004578.1. NCBI lineage: Eukaryota > Metazoa > Chordata > Amphibia > Anura > Ranidae > Staurois > Staurois parvus. The sequence continues at coordinate 723,541 of NW_028318776.1, forward strand.
CGCCCGTTCCTAACTGTCAAGGTCCTACCTTTTCCTGAGGTTATGTTACTCCATGTGCTGGTGTCCATCTTGGATTCTGCTGTGCATGATGGGAATCCTTTTTATGCCTTCAGGTCTCTGAGGTCCACCCCCCAGAGGGGCGTGGCTGATGACATATAAGCCTGTGGCCCACACATGCTCTTTGCACTTGTGTCTTGTTGTTACTATTACTCTGTTCTGACTCTCATGACTCTCCTGGTATTCTGATTCGGCTTGTGACTTGACTATTCTTTGTATTCTCCTTTGATCTGACCCTCTGTTGCTGAACCCGGCTCGTGACCTGTGATTCTCGTCTGCTGTCCTGTACTGTTTTGTCCTGTTGTTGTTGACCCCGGCCTGTCTGACTACTCTTTTGTTTCTTCCACCAGCTACACGCCATTGGCGGCAGCCATTACCGCAGCTGAGGTGTCTCGGGGGCCGCGACCTGGTTCCTGGCTGCGTCAAGTCCATCCCCACCATCAGGGGCCCTGGTGAAGGGCAGCCTGGGACTTAGACTCCGCGCCCTGAGGGACTTCGGTCTGTGGGTGGTGGTTGTCGTCAGCCAGTGCGTTACATTGTTAGGCCTGCCTGTCTGTTCTTTGGCTCCTGCCCTGACATTACACAAGTGCCATGAACCCTGACGGTGCAGGCACGCCTTCGCTCCCAACGCTAGTCGCCAGACTCGATCAACAGGATCACCTGTTGGATCAGTTCGCTCATGCGTTGCAAACTCTGCTTGCACGCACTGCACACCTTGCTCCTGGTGCTATTAGTAGTCACTCCGGTGGTCTCTCCCGCTGCTTCTCCGCCTATTGCGTCCACCACCTCGGCGGCTGCATCAGCGGCACCCAGAGGTATGACTGGCTCTGCCCCTCTTCCACAGCGCTTTGGGGGTGAGCCGAGTCAGTGTCGTGGGTTCCTCAACCAGGTGGGTATTTATTTTGAATTAATACCCCATGCCTTCCCGTCTGAGAGGTCAAAGGTTGGGTTCCTAATTTCACTACTCTCAGACAAGGCCTTGGCCTGGGCAAATCCCTTATGGGAGAGGAACGACCCGGTGATTCAAGATTTTTCCGGTTTTGTCGATGCCTTCCGTAGGGTATTCGATGTACCGGCTCGTTTCGCCTCGGCAGCCAAGCTGCTCATGACCATGCATCAGGGTTCACGGACCGTGGCCGAGTACGCCATAGAGTTTCGTACCCTGGCGGCAGAGGTCGGTTGGAACAATGAGGCTCTGGTGGCTGCGTTTTCCCATGGTCTTTCTGACGCACTGAAGGACGAGATTGCAGCTAAGGAACTGCCTGTGGTGTTGGAGGAGCTCATCTCTTTCCTGATCCTGATTGACACCAGGCTCAGGGAGAGGCCTTCACTCAAGGAACGCCTGCGGAGGCCTTCCAATCGACTGGCACCTGCGTTTTCTGTCCCACCCGTTCCTCCCTCTCCTCCCACGCCTCCTGGGGATGGATTGTCTGGTGGTGAGCCCATGCAGCTGGGGTTTGCTCGCCTTTTCGAGGGGGAGCGGGCCGCTCGGCGTCGGGAGGGTTGCTGCCTGTACTGTGGTCTTGGTGGGCACTTTCGGCAGTCCTGTCCGGTCCGTCCGGGAAACGCTCGCACCTGAGATCCTGTCGGGGACAGATCTTGGGTGGAGTCTCCTCGTCCCGGGCGTTCCGCAGAGATAAGCCACTGATCACCGTTGTCCTCTCTTGGGCGGAGGGCTCGGTGACGGCCCAGGCGTTGGTAGATTCTGGGGCCAGCGGGTTGATAATGGACAGCTCGTTTGCTGCCCAGCACTCCATTCCCCTGCAGGCTCGAGTTACCCCATTGGTTCTCGAGGCGATAGATGGCAGGCCCCTGCAACCACCGCAGGTTACCCATGAGACTGTGCCAGTGGAAGTAGCTATTGGGGCTGTTCACAGGGAGTTGGCCTGTTTCCAGGTGATTTCTTCTCTGCACTATTCGGTTTTGGGGTATCCCTGGCTCCAGATGCACAATCCAACCTTCAATTGGCAAACAGCCGAGATTCTCTCGTGGTCTCCACAGTGTGGGGCCGGGTGCATCCGTGGGCCGGTTAAGGTGTTGTGTGCCTCCTCGGACTCTGCGTTGCCCTCTGATTATGGGGAGTACCAGGACATGTTTGATAAGGTACACGCTGGTGCCTTACCTGCTCATCGTCCTTACGACTGCGCCATATCCTTGCAACCCGGTGCCACTCCTCCGCGTGGCAGGGTGTATCCTCTCTCGGTTGAGGAGAATAAGGCCATGGAGGAATACGTTGCGGATGCGCTTTCCCGGGGGCACATTCGTAAGTCTACTTCCCCAGCAGGAGCGGGCTTTTTCTTTGTAAAGAAGAAGGGTGGTGAATTGAGGCCTTGCATTGATTATAGGGGTCTTGATCGAATCACCACTAAGGTTCGACCGCCTTAAGGGGGCAACAGTCTTTACCAAACTTGACCTTAGGGCGGCGTACAACCTCGTACGGATCAAACAGGGGGATGAGTGGAAGACCGCGTTTAACACCAGAACCGGTCACTACGAATACCTGGTGATGCCCTTCGGGTTGTGTAACGCGCCCGCAGTTTTTCAGGAATTCATAAATGATGTCCTTCGTGACTTGTTGCAGCAGTGCGTGGTAGTTTACTTGGATGACATCCTGGTTTACTCTGCCTCCATGGAGTCCCATATCCAGGATGTCAAGCAGGTGCTGCAACGATTACGTGAGAACGAACTTTTTTGTAAACTTGAGAAGTGCGAATTCCATCGATCCCAAGTTGCCTTTTTAGGCTACATCATTTCTGCAGAGGGATTCTCCATGGACCCTCAGAAGGTTTCGGCGGTTCTGCAGTGGCCTTGTCCCAATGGTCTTCGGCCCATTCAGCGCTTTTTGGGTTTTGCCAACTACTATCGGAAGTTCATCCGGAATTTCTCCACGCTGGCAAAGCCTCTCTCAGACCTAACCAAGAAGGGCAGTAATCCTCACGAGTGGCCACCCGAGGCCATCGTAGCGTTCGAGGCTCTGAAATCCGCCTTCGCGTCGGCTCCGATACTGTCTCATCCCAATCCTGGATTGCCCTTCGTCCTTGAGGTTGATGCATCCGAGACGGGAGTAGGCGCTCTCCTGTCTCAACGTCGGTTGCCCGATGGACCCCTACTTCCCTGTGGGTTCTACTCCAGGAAGCTTTCCTCTGCAGAGTGCAACTACCAGATTGGAGATAGGGAGTTGTTGGCAATCATTCTGGCTCTCAAGGAATGGAGGCACCTGCTCGAGGGCTCCGTGGTTCCGGTCCTCATTCTTACCGATCATAAGAACCTGACTTATCTTTCAGAGGCCAAAAGATTGACACCTCGCCAGGCCAGATGGGCTCTGTTCTTGTCACGCTTCAACTATGTGGTTTCATATTTGCCTGGTTCCAAGAATGTCAGGGCTGATGCGTTATCACGGCAATACTCTGAGTTGTCCAGGGAAGACTCTGAGCCAATCTCAGTTATTCCTCCAGATCAGATCCTGGCTGCCATTCGCACCAGTCTGACCTCTCCTCTTGGGGAGCAGATTTTGGCGGCTCAATCTGATGCTCCCCCCGGGAAGCCGGAGGGTAGATGTTTTGTACCCGAGGGATTGCGCACCCGCCTGCTGCGTACCTACCATAACGCCAAAACTGCCGGGCATCCGGGGAAGAACCAGCTGTGTTGGGTCGTCTCTCGCTTATTCTGGTGGCCAACCCTCCGTGCCGACATTGCCTCTTATGTAGCGGCATGTTCGATCTGTGCCCAGAATAAGTCTCCACGGCATCTCCCTTTGGGTCTTCTGCAACCCATTCCCAATGGGGAGCGTCCTTGGTCACACCTAGGTATGGACTTTATTGTAGACCTCCCGGTGTCTCGGGGTCATACGGTCATCCTCATGATCGTCGATCGGTTTTCCAAGATGTGCCATTGCCTTCCACTCAGGAAATTACCAATAGCGCAAGAACTGGCCACGGTCTTTTCCAGGGAGATTTTTCGCCTGCATGGGTTGCCTAAGGTGATTGTCTCGGACCGCGGGAGTCAGTTCGTGTCCAGATTCTGGCGCGCCTTCTGCTCCCAGTTGGGTATTAGTCTCTCCTTTTCCTCAGCCTACCACCCGCAGTCCAATGGGCTGCGGAGCGTTCCAATCAGGCCTTAGAACAATTCCTACGGTGTTATATTTCAGACCATCAGGACGATTGGGCCGATCTCCTGCCTTGGGCAGAGTTTGCCAGGAACTCGGCGGTCAACTCCTCCTCCGGGATGTCGCCCTTCATGGCCAACTATGGGTTCCAACCCGCGGTATTACCTGAGAGGTTCTCACCACAGGACATTCCGGCTGTGGAGAACCATCTTGGTGCCCTGCGTTCTTCATGGGGGCAGATCCAGAGGGCCTTGAGGGACTCAGCTCAGCGCCAGAAGTTCCAGGCTGATCGCAGGCGGTTGCCCGCTCCTTCATACCAGGTCGGCGATCGGGTGTGGTTGTCTACTCGCAACCTCAATCTTCGGGTGCCCACACCCAAACTAGCTCCCCGTTTTGTCGGTCCTTTCCGCATTCTCCGCAAAGTGAATCGGGTGGCCTATGCCCTTGCCCTTCCGTCTGGGATGCGGATCTCCAATATCTTTCATGTTTCCCTGTTGAAACCTCTGATCTGCAATCGCTTCACTACCTCTCTGCCTCGGCCCCGTCCTGTCCGGGTTGATGGTCATGAGGAGTATGAGGTGAGCCGGATCCTGGACTCTCGATTGGTGCGCGGTCGATTACAGTTCCTGGTTCATTGGCGCGGTTATGGTCCTGAGGAGCGTTCCTGGGTTCCTTCCGCGGATGTCCATGCTCCTGCCCTCCTCCGCGCTTTTCATACCCGCTTTCCTCAGAAACCTTTTGTTGAGCCACGGAGGGGGAGGGGCCCTTGAGGAGGAGGTACTGTCAAGGTCCTACCTTTTCCCTGAGGTTATGTTACTCCATGTGCTGGCGTCCATCTTGGATTCTGCTGTGCATGATGGGAATCCTTTTTATGCCTTCAGGTCTCTGAGGTCCACCCCCCAGAGGGGCGTGGCTGATGACATATAAGCCTGTGGCCCGCACATGCTCTTTGCACTTGTGTCTTGTGTCTTGTTGTTACTATTACTCTGTTCTGACTCTCGTGACTCTCCTGGTATTCTGATTCGGCTTGTGACTTGACTATTCTTTGTATTCTCCTTTGATCTGACCCTCTGTTGCTGAACCCGGCTCGTGACCTGTGATTCTCGTCTGCTGTTCTGTACTGTTTTGTCCTGTTGTTGTTGACCCCGGCCTGTCTGACTACTCTTTTGTTTCTTCCACCAGCTACACGCCATTGGCGGCGGCCATTACCGCAGCTGAGGTGTCTCGGGGGCCGCGACCTGGTTCCTGGCTGTGTCAAGTCCATCCCCACCATCAGGGGCCCTGGTGAAGGGCAGCCTGGGACTTAGACTCCGCTCCCTGAGGGACTTCGGTCTGTGGGTGGTGGTTGTCGTCAGCCAGTGCGTTACATTGTTAGGCCTGCCTGTCCGTTCCTCGGCTCCTGCCCTGACACTAACCACGAAAACCACTAAGCAACTTATTAACTCCCTTGTTATATCTCGCCTTGACTATTGCAACTCCCTCCCCATTGGCCTACCGAATCGCAGGCTATCCCCTCTTCAGTCTATCATGAACGCTGCTGCCAGACTTATCCACCTTACTAACCGTTCTGTATCTGCCACCCCTCTCTGCCAATCCCTCCACTGGCTTCCCATTGCCCAATGGATAAAACTCAAAACATTAACAATAGTGTATAAAGCCATTTATAACTCTGCCCCAAATCACATCAACGATCTTGTCTCCAAATATCACCCAAACCGTACTATCCGCTCCTTGCAAGACCTCCATCTCTCTAGCTCCCTTGTCTCCTCCTCCCATGCTCATCTCCAGGACTTTTCCAGAGCTTCCCCCATCCTCTAGAACTCTCTACCCCAATTTATCAGACTATCTCCTACTCTGCTCACTTTTAGGCGATCTCTGAAAACATATCTCTTCAAGGAAGCCTATCCTGCCCTCAGCTAATAATGGAATCTTCTACTCTTCCAACCAATCCATCCCCCACAGTTACTACCTATTTGTACCACTAGCCCCTCCCTCCTAGATTGTAAGCTCCAAGGAGCAGGGCCCTCCTTTCCTTCTTGTATTGAACTGTATTATTGCTGTATTGTCTCCCGTTATATTGTAAAGCACTGAGCAAACTGTTGGCGCTATATAAATCCTGCATAATAATAATAAAGACCCGATGACTCAACTGTCCTTATTTGAACATATTTGTCATCGGACACCCTTCTCCCCAAAACTTACATCTATTCTTTATTCACAGTTGATTAACCTCCAAAATCCCAACAATTACACTTACGTTTCCAGGTGGGAACAGGAGCTCAAAAGCACCAAAGATAGGGGTTGCTGGTGACAAATTTGGACTACCTTGACTTCCTGCTCCATCAATATTCTCACTATTGAATCGACGTTTAAAACTGTCACAAGGTGGTACCTGATCCCATCCCGCCTGGAGCACCTTCAGCCATCTGCCCTGGCACCTCTTTCCAGGGATGCTCTACCCCCGGAGACATCATCCATATATGGTGGACATGTCCTATGCTCTCCCAGTTCTGGACAAAGGTCCTTAAGCTCCTACATTCTTTATTTGCCTGTCCCTTCCCAAAGGACCCATGGCATGTCCTTCTGCACCTGCAACCCCTGGGCCTCATCAAATACCTATGGCTACCTATGTACTACTGGCGGCAAAACAAACCATAGAGAAAGCTTGGAAACAACAGTTCATACCTTTTACGAAGTTCACTGCCGCCTATATTTCTTTTTCATTAATGAAAAGCTCTCCAGCATTCTTTTGGATACCCATGAGAAATTCCTTAAAATATGGACTCCATGGATCCAACATGCCCATCCTTCTATATCAACGGCCAGTTTCACGTAGCTATAAATAGACCCTACAACTTGGGCTCGGGTGCTCTTGATGTCCTCCCCTTGCTTCCTTCGAACTCTTTTACCTCCCCCCCTTTTTTATTTTCTCTTCCTTTCTTCTCTTTGTCTCTCCCAAAGGGATGATTTATGGTTTGTTCTTATGTTCGCCTTTTGTTTGATCCTTTGCTCAGTGAATTTTATACACTGATCTCTCTCTCACAAGCGCCTGATCCCGTGTTATAGGCATATGGCTTTTCTCCTGTTATCCACACTGTTTCATTGTTATGACATGATCAGTGCACCTCTTGACATACCAACTATTTTGTCACTTGTTACAGTTTTACTATTGTGTGCACGACCGCTTTTGACTTGTCAGTCATTGATTCCGTACTGCTACCTGTATACATGACTGCGGTTGCAATTGTATCCTCTAAAAGATTTTTATTGAAAATGTTTGTTTTTAAAAGGAAAAAATCATGCAGCCTCCTTACCTAAAGACTGGCAAGTTGCATTATGTGAAATGTTTGTTTCGAGTTAAGATACAATTCTATAATTTTATTACATATATAATCAGATTAAATTGAAGTTTTTGTACTTCCTGGAATACAGGCCAGCAAGTAACATAATGTACTAACTAGTATTAAAGTGCACCTATCAGAAAAGCCCCGTAGCACTCTAATCTAAAAGCTACAACATTTCCTCAGAAGATAGCAGGCTGGCCTATATCCTTCTATTTCCTGCTCCTTCCTTATGGCCAGTATAGCCACCCATTATAGTGATGGACCACTAGAAAGTTAAAGTGGCCCACTTTCAAAACTTTAAGGAAGTATAAATGCTTGCAGTTTAATGTAAAGTGGGTTTTGAAGTTTCAAGGGCTCCAAGGGGTCGAAGGTTTGTGCAAACACTTCTAAGTGTCTGCATGTATCAACTTGCCTTTTTTCCTGGCAAGTTTACTTTTCTTTTTAAAACAAGCCCTTTATGTTGAATAAAATCACAGATCAGTTTGGCGTTAAGGAATTGTATTTCAATTAGCCCACATATAACATTAATATTTTAAGTAATGAATATAGATACAACTAGCACTGTCATAATAAACTAGAAAAATGTATTTGAAGATTTGTAATGTAACAATTGTCTATGCCATACATACAGTATTTGTAATCAGGGCAATGACTAAAACTTCCTATACAAACAGTAGTATGAAAAACACATGGACTACACTCTCAGATGTTTATCAGATATTCTGTTAAAACAAAAATCACCAAACAGCATATCATATTGATACAGATACACTCAGTACTATAGGTTAAAGTCTATACTGAATTGAAAATTGACAAAGGCCAAAAATCAACCTGATCTCACACTTGTGTTTTATTTCTAATGCTATGCTCATGCAGCTAATAATTTTATTGCATTTACATTGAATGGCATTTCAGAAATATGTCAACTGGTTTTATCTACAGACGTCAATTTTGTCATCACTGTTTATTTTTTTTAATCATAAAAGTCATCAAAATTGTCATAATAAATACAGTTGTGAAAAGGTATCTGCAGAATGTATAGTCATTAATGTGATCACATGCATTTTTTAAGTTGTATTTCCCACTGTAGGGTAATGTTTGTGGGGATATCCGAAAGTTTCAATAATAGACTGTTATGTCAAAAGTCACATAAGTATTACAAGGATTTTTTAATTAGTTATACAGAACGTATACTTGGTGTATTATGTAAAGGAATTTAGTAGAAGTACACAAACATAGCGCAAATATTTCACTAGTAAATAGAATGTTCCTACAAATTGTATTTTTCTAGTAGTTCCATCTGCCATGGACGTTTTTTCTCTGGAAAATAATCTGGAATTTTTATTTTTTTAAACTCTTGTATACATTTTTTCATTTCCTCCTCAATGCTTGGCTTCTCAGAGACTTTCCTTTTAGAAAGGTTGTTATCCCGAGACTTACTAATCAGTGTTTGAAAAAGTTCACTGTTCCTGCGTTTGTCTGGTGTTGGAACCCATTGCACTTGGTTCTTCTTTGAAGGACGATCCAGAGTTAAAGTATTCTGTTGATGAGAAGTTGATTGCTGAAGCACAGATGTGTTTTCTTGAGGGGTACTAGCTTCTGATTGGCTATCACAACTAGACGTAGACAGTTCATTACATGATGTTCCACTTTCACTACCTTTATCTAAGACTTTTTCTTGCTTACTTTCTTCACAGTCTTGTTTTGGAGATACTATTTTCTGTGGGGCTCCTACAAGAAGAAAAAAAAAAAAAAAATGTTTTAGTATAAGTGATGTTAGGCAAATCAAGTTTCAATTTTCTATGGGGTTTAAAAGTAAAGAGTGAACTGATTTATATTCCATGAAAAATGGTGAGGCTTGCAAATCTAATGACTCTGAAGCACCGGTCATTTTTTTCCCAGTTGCTGGATGAATATTCAATCAAACTGGCAAACTGCAATTAGTCTACAAGGCATCTGCATTATTTACCTCCATCTACTGTTAGTCACAAATTAGTTAGCAAGCTTCTTTTCCCATGCATGCTATAGACCATTTCTGGAATATTGCCAATTCACCAATAGTTAAGCAGTATGGTGTCCTTTTATGACACAGAGAATAGCTGCGATTCAACAGATCTCAGCTATTCTCTGGTCATTCACAGTTTATAACACTTAGGAGATCCTGTCAGCCCTTCTCTGGAGATCTGTGTTCTCCGTCCAGATTCTCCAGCCCAGAGCTGGAGAATCAGAGGGACCGAAAACTAAGCAGAGATAATTTACCTCTGCTTAGTAAACTGGTCTTTTACTATAATCTGGAGAGATTATAGTAAAATGAGCCGTTTTTCAGAGTTTGTAGACCGTTATCCAGCGTTTGGAAGCCGTTCTCCCTTCGTTCGGAGAACTGCTTCATAAACTGCATTCACAGGAGAACTTTGTTCTCCGAGAATGCCGGAGAACTGAGCAGCGATCTATTACCTCTGGTTCACAAACGGACACCTATATGAGGTAGCTAAGATAACCTCAGGAACCTGTAGTATGATTCTCAAGGGAAAATGTAAGTTTATGTTTTTACATCCAAAACTTAAATGTATATTTTCACATTGAGTTACTGGGCTTTAATTTTAAGGAATAAAGTGAATTGATTTAAAAAAAAAAAAAAAACAAAGATAATAAAGAAAATTAAGTATTGGCATGCAAAGAACAGTAACCCATTGCAACCAGTTTGGTGAAGGGGTTCTGTAAATGATGAATTGTGATTGTTAACAAACTCTGTACTACTGTACAAAGTATGCAGAAGAATGAGTAGAAAAAAAATGGTACTGTTTATTGCCTAATTATTCAGATCAGAGTTATACACCTTAATGCTATTTTCTGGACTTACTCATAGGGATTACTAAAGGCAAATAGACTTTTAACTTTGTACAAAATGTATGGATGCAAATTGTACCACAAGGAATAGCATGCGATTTGTACAGGAATGCTATTCCTGTCCAAATCAAATGTGGTTTCCCCACTGCTCCTGTGTGAGCAGTATCATAGTCTGAATTCACACTGGAGCAGTGCGGGAAACCTCCCCGCACCAATCCCATGATGAGCGGAAAGTGGGAGAGAATGGCATGTGGGGATGTATACACAGCTGTCTGCTATCAGGCAGAATATTGGTTTGGGCATTAGGAGCATTTACACGAATACTCATAAAAATACTCGGTATCTGTAAGAAATACCGTATTTGCCGGCGTATAAGACGACTTTTTGACCCTTGAAAATCTTCTCAAAAGTCGGGGGTCGTCTTATACGCCGGTACACATGTTAGGGGGGCTGCGGCATTAAGTACAGGGGTTTGCAGGGGCTGATGTCTCTTACCTGGATCCAGTCCCACGACGATCCGGTCCAGGAAGCGCGGCGTCTCCTTCAGTTCGGCCACTGGATGTTCGTGCGGCTGCTCGGCTCCTCCTCCTCACCGGTGATTGGCCGCCAGAACTGTAGCTCAGGAAAGGCACACAGGCGGCCAATCACCGGCGAGGGGGCGGAGCCGAGCGGCCCCGCGAAAATTGAGTGCCGGAGCAGCAGGTAAGTGTTCTGTGTAGAGGTGCTGCTGCAACCACATATGCTGGCTGCAGCAGCACCATACGAGAACAGGGTCAGCAAGTCTCAGTGGGAGGAATAGTGCCCCATCATTGGTGTCACTGATACCAATGATGGGGCACTATTCCTCCCACTGATACCAACGATGGGGCACTATTCCTCCCACTGACACCAACGATGGGGCACTATTCCTCCCCCCCACTGACACCAACGATGGGGCACTATTCCCCCCCCCACTGACACCAACGATGGGGCACTATTCCACCCCCCACTGACACCAACGATGGGGCACTATTCCACCCCTCACTGACACCAATGATGGGACACCATTCCTCCCACTGACATCAATGATGGGGCACTATTCCTGCCACTGATACCAATGATGGGGCACCATTCCTGCCACTGATACCAATGATGGGGCACCTATTCCCCCCACTGATACCAATGATGGGGCACTATTCCTCCCACTGATACCAATGATGGGGCACTATTCCTGCCACTGATACCAATGATGGGGCACTATTCCTCCCACTGACACCAATGATGGAGCACTATTCCTCCACTGATACTAATGATAGGGCACTATTCCTGCCACTAATGCCAATGATGGGGCACTATTCCTGCCACTAATACCAATGATGGGGCACTATTCCTCCCACTGACATCAATGATGGGGCACTATTCCTCCCACTGACACCAATGATGGAGCACTATTCCTCCACTGATACTAATGATAGGGCACTATTCCTGCCACTAATGCCAATGATGGGGCACTATTCCTGCCACTAATACCAATGATGGGGCACTATTCCTCCCACTGACATCAATGATGGGGCACTATTCCTCCCACTGGTGTGCATTGGAAGAGGGGTAGTCTTATACGGCGAGTATAGCCCAAACACTACATTTTAGCAGGAAAAGTAGGGGGGTCGTCTTATACGCCCAGTCGTCTTATACGCCGGCAAATACGGTACTTAAATTTCTATGGCCTTTGCCGAGTTGCACACTAATAGATTCTGCTCTCTCTGAAGGGCCCCAGTAATGAGATCTCTGCTCTTAAATTCCCAGGTTTGCTCATGGTCAGAACAATGGGTCCCTCTCTCCATGTTGGAAATTTTGTGGTGGTTTATATTATGATGAATGCAAATGGAAAAGGAGAAACACCTAAAGGTGAACTCTCTAAGGTGGACAGGAATAAAACCTGTAATATATTAAGAGATATAAGAAACCAGGTAAATATTCATTCTGACTAGCTTCATCTATATCAGAAATATTACAAAGTGTGGACTGACCTTTAATGAATAAGTCTGCTTACCAGGTGTAACACTAGTCCAGGTACACATTTTAACACCTTCACCCTGTAATCTTTAGATTAATGTCCTCAGGCATTACATTTTGAAGACACAGGCATAGGGTGCTAATTCTGTACAACACTCTCACTGACAGCCACAGGCCTTGCACTATCCATGGAGGAACCAATCAGCATGATTGTGATAATTTGAGATTTGTTTACAAACAAATCTGCTGGCTTAGCTGTCACTGTGCCTCTCTCTCTCTGCACTTGCTATACATTACTGTAAAAAAAATACACTTTTAATAAAAAAGTGTAAAAAAAAGCCATAATGCATTTTTTTCTCTGATTAGATTAAAAAAAAGCAAGAAATGTAATAGAATACAGTAGCAAATAAAAACATTATATATCTTAAAACACAAAGTATTGATTATTTAGGTAGGCAAGTTAGTCATAACGTTATTGCCAAGTTAACCAATGCATACTGATGCTACTACATTTAGTCTGGGCATCTACACTTCACTGACTTCTACTCATAAAAGGGTTAAATTTCCTCAATTTTTCAAGAAGTGTGATCACTCTAATTCCATAGGGTTGGTTCACTTTTCATATTGGATGCATGTTCCATTTTTCATTGCTACATCCAATGATTTACTAAAGACAATAGACTGTTCACTTTGCAAGGAAAGTTGCACTTTGCAAAGGTATTTTCCCCAGAGTTTGCAAAGTAAATTTTTATGACATATAATAAAGAATACTCAGTCACTTGCAAGGAAAAAAAAACATTTTTTTTTGCACATTATAGGATGATGGAAGTCAGAAGAGCTTCACCTCATTCACTAAGCTCTGGGTAAAATACCCTTGCAAAGTGCAACTTTCCTTGCAAAGTGAACAGTCTATTGCCTTTAGTAAATTAATTGGATGTAGCAATGAAAAATGGAACATGTATCTAATATGAAAAGGTATCACTTTATCTACATCAATTTCAGGTAACAGTAGCAAAATCATTAAGGGCACAAGACCTAAAGGATGTATGTGTGTACCAAAGGAACTAGAATCTACCTATGTAGTTATTTCTTGCATTATTAACCTGACTTAAAGTAGAAGACAGTATCAACTAGTCCAGGGAGCTATAAATGAAGTCACAAGACCTGACAATTAAAAATTTCTGCTATTTGGAAGTCTTACAAATCTAAATAGATATGTTTTCATATAAAAAAAAATCCTACACAAACTTTTTTTATCAAATTATTCTTACCAGACATACTTAATCTACCAGGACATTGTAAAATTGATCACAAAAATCTTGTCTTCGAAAAATAATTTTTATTATGGCTTTACTATTATTGCATTGTGGCACAGCAAGGTTTTTCCTCCTCCCACAAAAAAAACGTAATTTTGCCTTTCCCGTTGACTCTGATGCTGAATTGTTTTGTATTCATATTATGTAAAAGATTTGCTAGTAGCATTTACATATCCATGCCTGAATAGAAGATTAGATATTTGACATGTATTACTTTTGCAGACCTCCACTGTCCTATGTCATTTAGGACAGCACGAACCACCCACCTACTACTTTAACCAATATTTAAAATTCCACTATCTTCAATTTCCAAAATATTCTGTTCTTAAAATTTCGGGAAACCTTTGCTATATATCTTTGTCTTTTGTAGCAATTATACATGCCACATTTAAATGCCTTTAAAGTTAAAGGCAGCCAGCGGCATTAAAAAGTGGAGACATGCAGCAAATATAGGCATTAACAATCAGCATATAAGGCTCCATACAAATGTACTATGTGTATAAATGCATGTAACAAATGTCTATGTGTATAAGCCCTATGCAGAGTAAAATGTTACTTATCTCTCTGTACTGCAAAGTCAGCAGATTCTATATATCGCAGTATATATGGTTGACTTGTGAGTAGGATGGATGGCCATAAGGCTACAGAACATTGGTAACCCATTGCAGTTGTGAGGGGCAGGACAGTCCCAAAGACATAGAGTACAATGTGCACGCTGTTGCCCAGATATGGTTATGTAGTGGGCAAAATTTGGATGAAACCGTTGAGGCCAGTAGTATCCTGTAAATACAGAACTGTAAGACCTGCCACCGAAAAATTGTTTTAGGAGATGCAGAGCTATAATTATCATCCTTGATTTACTAATTAATGAGTCACTGGTACAGAATAGATTAGAAGGTCAGGGGCTCCAACCCTAGGAGGTGCATATTTGCTCCAGGCTTGAGAATAGGAAGGAGAAAGCAAGGATAATAATCTTTCAGCAGCTTGTTCCTTCAACAAGTCAAAAGTCAACTGTGGTGGCTTACATCATTTTATTAGGCCAGATTAACTTTAAATGTCACAACTTTTTATGATATGTTGTTGGGAGGTGTAGCTTAGAGTTAGTGATCCCTAGGAAATAGAGGACAGATATTTTATGAATGACATACTACCACTGGCAAATGTATGGTCTTGAAATCAAGTCTGAAATTAAACGGCAAGCTAAATCAGCCAAAACATAAAAATAAAAACCTGTGCTGAACAACAAAAGCTGCTAGCAATATGCAGTATAAAAAAGTAAAATTATCTGGAACTGACGCATAGAGAAAGTACAGAATTGTAATTGCATTCAACTGTCTATGACCCATGGATAGAATCCATTATAAACATATTAGGTTTAATACAAGTTATATAAGACAGAGGTTTTCCATATTTAAATTTACAAAAACATTTGCAAAATGGTCTAATATACTGAGTGGAACTTGTTTAATAAATATATCTGCATCTTTCATTACAAGCAAGATTTAGTGTCTATGTCTAGAGACAAAGATGATAAACGATAGCAACATGCAGCAAGAAAGCAAAATTCCCCTAAGGCAATTTATGGATTCTATTTCATCATTAAGTATTTATGAGATTTACTACTCACCCTACCTTGGTTTATCCATCTGCCCCCAAAGATATGTGCATAAAACATATATATATACTAAAAATGTGTGTGTGTTTGAACTGTTACGAAAGTTTAAAAAGTTTAAGGGAAAGCAATAATGATTTTGGCTTGACATTATTTATCTGCGTTTCTTCTTGCTATTACAGTACAAATTATTCTAAAAGCACTAAGGGTTAGCTAAAAAGGACAGCAGATCTGCTTGCTTTGAGGTACAATTTGTCTGACTGAAACTGTGAACTGAACAGTTGGAAAAAGGATGATTTATGAGGCTGTTTAAACAACTGGCTTATCACAAAGAAACAAATTGGCAGCCTCTAACCACTTGACCTCCGGAAGATTTCACCATGGCATTTTTTTGCTATTCGGTACTGTGCTACTTTACCTGCTAATTGAGAGGTCATGCAAAACTGTACTTAAACAAAATGTATATAATTTTCCCCCACAAATAGAGCTTTTTTTTTGTGGTGTTTGGTCCCCATTGGGTCTTATTATATAACCGAAATATATATATATATATTTTACTTTCTGCTATAAAACACACTGTATCTAATTTAAAATGTTAAAATCTAAATTTCTTCAAAAATGTAGATCAAAATGTGATCTGCTACATATTTTTGGTAAAAAGAAATTCCAATTAGTGTATATTAATTGGTTTGTGTGAAAGTTATAGACAAACTATAGTATATATACTGGAATTTGTATTTTTCCTTTAATATTCTTGCAATGGCAGTGATCAGCGACTTATGGCAATACTGTGATAGTATGGCAGGCAATCTGACACTAACTTACACTGACATCACCAGTGACACTAATACAGTGATCAGTGCTAATAGTATACACTGACACTGCACTAATGACACTGCCTGGGAAGGGGTTAACATCTGGGGCAATAAAATGGTTAACTGTGTGCCTAGTAATGTGTAAAGTGTTTACTGTGTGGTGCTTTTACTAAGGAATATGTCAGTGTTTATTCCCTGCTTTGCAGGAAAACAAACACCGGCACATCGCCACTGTCAGTGAAGAGGTCTCTGTTGTTTACATACACAGAGCTCTCTCCTGACACCCACTCCGCTGATCGGCGGGTTCTGGTCATAAACCATTGGCCAGGACCTGCTGATCTGCTTGTGCTGGAGCCAGTGACAGCACATCAGGGTGTGCACCCCCAACCCAGAAATGCAAAACCACCAGATGGTATTGACCTTTAAAGAAAAGGTCAATATGCGCTGTGTGCTTCCTGGAAGCAACCACTGGACTGAATATATTCCTTAAGGATCCTTGTCTTCAATATAAAGTTTACAGATACACCTGAATAAATGTTATCCTAGGACTATCAGGTCAATATAGACTGCAAGCAAGCTGCCCCTCAGCCTGCAGAGTCAGCTTGTCTACAACCAGGGTACTGATTATCAGACTGACGCTGCACAGCACACTGACGGGAAAGCGTGTGGCCCTCAGAGGTCCTCCTCAGCTGCTGTTGGCACTGTTAAGGAGCTGCTTATTCCTGGCTTCTTGACTGTCTGTCATATAAATAACAGCATGTACATTCTTTTGAAATATACCTGAGCAGATTGTGCCATACCCTGAGAAGACTACAGAGAACCGATGGAGGTCAGAAATTGGATACTCAGACAACCCTACAGACACTCTATGGAGTACTGGACCAGTCTGTGGAACTCGGATGTGGAGAAATTAATTCTACTGTCACTGTCCTCTGGTCATTTATTGCGCTGGGAACTAATCGTTCTGTCCTCATTGCTTGGGGAGATTTGATCAGTGGGGATGCTGCACAGCTGGGAAGTGTCAGTCTGATAGACAGTACATTGGCCATAGACAAACTGACTTTGCAGACTGAGGGACAGTTCACGTGTATGGTTAAGAAAGGCAGCTTGCTTGCTGTCTATGTTAACCTGATAGTCCAAGGATAACATTTATTCAGGTGTATCTATAAGCTTTATATTGAAGACCAGGATCCTTAAGGAATATATTCAGTCTACTGGTCACTTCCAGGAAGCACACAGCACATACTGACTTTTCCTTTGGGGGTCAATACCATCTGGTAAGGGACAGTGTGATTGGTGTTGGGTTGGTGAAGTATTTCTCCCTTTTGTGGTTTTCTGGGTGCCTATTGGATATCTGTCGGGTCATGGATGATGAACTTTTGATCTCTTATATATAAAAGCTCTGGATTGGACTTTTTTTTATATGGAAAAATCTATTTAAGAATTTGTTTTAGCGATGCACCTCCTATGTGTAGATGTTTATGTATTGTAACTTGCAATATTGTGTTAGCTGCTTATGTGGGACCATAGCGTGATTTAGTATATTTTTTATTGAACTTACACTATATTGCCAAAAGTATTGGGACACCCCTCCAAATCACTGGATTCAGGTGTTTCAATCACCTCCATGGCCACAGGTGTATAAAATCAAGCACCTAGGCTTGCAGACTGCTTCTACAGACATTTGTAAAAGAATGGGTTGCTCTCAGGAGTTCAGTGAATTCAAGCGTGGTACCGTGATAGGTTGCCACCTGTGCAATAAGTCCATCCGTGAAATTTCCTTGCTACTAAATATTCCATGGTCAACTGTTAGTGGTATTATAAAAAAGTGGAAGCAACTGGGAACAACAGTAACTCAGCCACAAAGTGGTAAGCTATGTAAAATTGTCAGAGCGGGGTCAGCGCATGCTGAAGCGCATAGTGCATGGAAGTCCCCAACTGTCTGCAGAATCAATAGCTAAAGACCTCCAAACTTCATGTTGCCCTCAGATTAGCACAACGACAGTGCATAGAGAGCTTCATGGAATGGATCTCCATGGCCGAGCAGCTGCACCCAAGCCTTACATCACCAAGTGCAATGCAAATGCAAAGTGTCAGATGCAGTGGTGTAAACATGTGGAGATGTGTTCTCTGGAGTGACGAATCACGCTTCTCTGTCTGGCAATCCGATGGACATGCCTGGGTTTGGTGGTTGCCAGAATGGTACATGCCTGACTGCATTGTGCCAAATGTAAAGTTTAGTGGAGGAGGGATTATGGTGCTGGGTTGTTTTTCAGCTATTGGGCTTGGCCCCTTAGTTACAGTGAAGGGAACTCTTAAGGCATCAGCATGCCAAGACATTTTGTACAATTTCATGCTCTCAACTTTGTGGGAACAGTTTGGGGATGGCCCCATCCTGTTCTGACATGACTGTCTGACATCAGTCCTAACCTCACAAATGTGTTTCTGGAAGAATGGTCAAACATTCCCATAGACACACTCCTAAGCCTTGTGGACAGCCTTCCCAGAAGAGTTGAAGCTGTTATAGCTGCAAAGGGTGGGCCAACTCAATATTGAATACCACTGACTAATACTGAAATTCCATCAAAGTTCATGTGCGTGTAAAGGCAGGCGTCCCAATACTTTTGGAAATATAGTGTATAATGTGTATATATATGTATATATATATATATATATATATATATATTTTTTTTTTTTTTATATGTGTGCTTCTGCGCAACCGGCCCACATTGTAGCAGTAAAACTACAGTGTGTGGCCGGCAAGTGGTTAAATCTGTAAAGAAGCCTACAGCTCTACCTGCTGGCTCAAAAGCAGAAAGCAAAATATTTACATATTTGAGTAACTTGTTAGTGTATTTTGGAAGCATAAAGTTTAAGTACTGCTAAAGCATTCCACACACTGGAAGGTTAGAATGTAAAAGAAATTGATGTGGCTGACACACTTTTTAAGTCCAACTATAGCCAAAACTTTGAATAGTTTTAAAAAGAGTATTAAAGGTGTAAAGCATCAATCATATTTTATTTGCTGATTCTTTCCAGGCCAGTGACCACACAGAAGATGAGGGAAATCACTCCAACAGGGACACAGAGAGCAAAAAAAGATATGTATAGAATTTCTAATTCTTCCACACACTACCTAAAACAAGTACTGCTGACGCTTTCCAAAACAAAAGCTTTAGCTACTGCTGGGATGAGAATGTAAAGGATTAAGATATTACAGTAATCATAAAGCCAAAACCTTTTTTAAGTTTTGGATAATGTAGAGAAAGGTGAAGACACCTGTCCAATTGTTTTCTGTCTGTCAAGAAGATTTACCTTTACTTCATGTCCCAGAGACAATTGTCTCCTCTTAGACTTTTATCAATGGGACAGGTTCACCCTTTGGGAAAGTTCCCTTTACCTCTTCTTTGTCACAACTCAAAATTTGATGTTACTTTCAGAGAAATCTATTTAGGAAATCTCCCATGGTTATGTGAAATTGGTTTGTTTATACACAGCCACACCAGACCCAATCCCAATTACCAAAGTCATGTGTTCACTATGTTAGTGCTGACATAGTGATCAATTTGTTAATAGTTGCCACTACACTAATTTTAAAGTACAATGTGAACCTAGAAGGAGAGAACTGAATTTCTTAAAGCAGAAAAATCAAGGACAGTTTAAGCTATCCCAGCCCTCAGGAACCATTAAAGTCCACTGCACCCTTAAAAAGCCACAAAAAAATCTTAATTTTGCTTGCTTTTGACGTTGACTCCAATGCAGAATTTTTTGTAAAGAAAAAACTGCTAATTTCGCACATCTCTGCTAAAGGTTAACCTAATGCAAGTCTATGGGACTCAACCTTGTACATTCAAAAGTGCCCATTTTGAAGGCTTATATGTAAGTTATTGGCCATAAAAGAGGTATGGGGACTTGGGTACTGCCCTACCATTTTTAACCACTTCAGTACCGGGCAATTATACCGCCTTCCTGCCCAGGCCAATTTTAAGCTTTCAGTGCTGTTGCACTTTGAAAGACAATTGCTTGGTCATGCAACACTGTACCCATATTAAATTTTTATAATTGTTTTCACACAAATAGAACTTTCTTTGGTGGTATTTAATCACCATTGAATGTTTTTATTTTTTTCTAAATAAAACAAAAAACACCTGAAACTTTTTTAAAAAAACGCACTTTTCTTTGTTTCTGTTTGAAAAATGTTGCAAATAAATAACATTTCTTCATAAATTTAGGTCAAAATGTATTCTGCTACATTTCTTTGGTGAAAATAATAATTGAATTTGTATTTTTTTTTCAAATGTTTCTATTTTATTTTTTGTTAAATTTTTTTCTTTTTTTTTACTATTTCATTTTTCAGCACGCTGTGACCAAAGCAATACAATGTTACCATAGTAACATTGAAAAACTCTGGGTAAAGTGATCAGGATTTTTTTAAACACATTATGATTGCTAATACCAATGTATTTCATTGATATTTGCAATCATTGTTACTGAATGAAACTGATTAATTCAATCTTTTGTTGTGATTAGCTGTGACTGGGAAATGATGCAGATGGGCTGTGATTGGCCCTGTCTGTATCATGTGACTGCCTTGACCAGTCACAGCTAACAACATAATTGTATAGAATGGATGGCATGACTAGAAGCCATCCATTGTATACAATTGACATGTGATCTGCTGTGATTGGTCACATCGGTCACATGACACTGGCAGTGGGCCAGTGTAGTGATATGTAAATCGGCTGTGTCCCGTGGACACAGACGGTGACAGATTGCACCGCCGTGCGACCCCACGGCTCGTTTTGACAGGACGTCATATGACAGATAGCAGATTGACGGCCAGGCGGGAAGGTGTTAAAGGGGCAAACATTTTTAATTGCTTTATAAAAAAAGGAAGAAAGAAAAATTCCTTTAAATATCATGCCTCTTATCCTCTTCCCAACCGTGCAATAGCTGAAGGATGGCTACAGTGCGGTTGTCTAGTTCTGGGAGGACATCCATGGGTTTCCTCCCAGAACGCGCACCCTGCGCACCCCCAGTGGTCGCACACCCGATGCCGCCGGTGATCGCTGTGTCCTACGGACACAGCTGACCACGTGATGTGGTAAAAAGCCAATCACAGTGGCCTTTTACCATGTGATCAGCTGTATCCAATGATACAGCAGATCATCGGGTAAATACAGTTGCACTTTCCTCATGCTGTCACAGTGTGAGGAAAGTACTGCCGATAACCGGCAATTGTCAGAGAAGAGATCGGCACTGATCATCAGGGCACTGCATTGCTGCCAGTAAGTGCCCAGCAGTGCTGTCAGTCAGTGCCACCCATGAGTGCTGCCTATCAGTGCCACCTATCAGTGCAGTGTCATCAGTGCCACCTATCAGTGCAGCGTCATCAGTGCCACCTCATCAGTGTCGCCTATCAGTGCCTCCTATAAGGTGCCCATCAGTGCTGCCTATCCATACCACCTCATCAGTGCCCATCAGTGCTGCCTATCAGTGCAGCCTCATCAATGCACATCAGTGAAGGAGAAAATTGCCTGTTTGCTAAATTTTATAATAGAAACAAAGAAAAACTTTTTTTTTCAAGTTTTTTGCTATTTTTTTGTTTATAGCACAAAAAATAAAACACCCAGTGGCGATTAAATACCACCAAAAGAAAGCTCTATTTGTGTGAGAAAAATGATAAAAATTTAATATGGGTACAGTGTTGCATGATAGGGCAGTTGTCATTCAAAGTGCGACAGCACTGAAAGCTGAAAATTGGCCTGGGCAGGAAGAGGGTATAAGTGCTCGGTAGGCAAGTGGTTAAACTACCTGCAAAGTTGCACATCTGCACAATGTATAGAACCTGCAGCAGGACTGACATTTTTTAAATAACATTTTTATGAAAAACAAAACAGTGTGGGGACCCCCCCCCCCAATCCTTACCAGACACTTTGGGTTTATTTACTAAAGCTGGAGAGTCCAAAATCAGACTCCCTTCTGCATAGAAACCAATCAGCTCTAACCTCAGCTTGTTCAATGAAGCTTTGGCAATGAAACCTGGAAGCTGATATGCAGAAGTGAGTCTGATTTTGGACTCTCCAGCTTTAGTAAATAAACCCCTTTAGGTCTGTTAGAAAGGTTAGGTGGGACCCCACAGTAATTAGATTTTCCTAAAAAGGGTGTGGGGTTCCCCCTAAAGGCCATACCAGGCCCTTTAAGGGGAACTCCACCTCCCAAAAATGGGGGGGGGGGGGAGTATGTGAGGTTCCCCCTATAAGCCTTACCAGGCCTTTTAGGCCTGACAGGACTTTTAAGGGGAGCCCCTCCAAAAAGATGAACGAGTGCACCCCCCTCCCTGTGGTGTCCCAGATGGGGACAAGTGCCTCTTCCCAATAACCCTGGCCCAGTGGTTGTGGGGGTCTGTGGGCAGGGGAGCTCATTAGCACCACGGTACACCTTTCATCCCCCCTTTCCTGCCCTTCCAAGCCTGTGCTAGGATCAAGGGTCTGATAGGAATTTGGGGGGACCCCACATTTTTTTGGAGGGGTTCCCCTTAAAAGCCCTGCCAGGCCTAAAGGGCCTGGTATAGCTTATAGGGGGAACCTCACATACTCCCCCACCCCATTTTTTGGAGGTGGAACCCCACACACGTTTTAGGAAAAAAAAATACTGTGGGGTCCCTCCTAACCTTCCTACCAGACCTACAGGGTCTGGTATGGATTGGGGGGGACCCTGATGCTGCCCCTTCCCTTGTGAATGAGTAAGGGGTACTTGTACTCCTACCCATTCACTAAAGGGTTAAACTGAGTAAAAAATAAAGAGACCAGTCTTTTGAAAAAATCCTTTATTGAACAAAAAATAAAACAAACATTTTTGACAAGTCCTTTATTTAAAAAAAAAACTGTTAAAAAAAAAAGGGTTCCATCTTTGTAATCCATTGTCAATCATGGTGTCCAGCGTTGTCACAATGACAGACTCGCCGACATAAAAAAACCCGAACCCGCCGACCCGTCTGCGCCCGCCAAGCACTTGCTGCAATCTGACATTTTCTGGTCAAATGTAAACAATTGGGCTAAGCTAGTGGTGACGCCATTGCTAACTCCGCCCAGCTGTGCTGTGATTGGCCAAAGCATTGCATCTGATCTAAGGTGAGGTGAGGTGCATTGCTTTGACCAATCACAACGCACTGTGAGAGTGCAGCTCATTGTGGGGCACTGCAGGCGAACAGCCCGCCGAACACATTCAGCCCATCACTAATAGAAAGAAGAGGGTTCAGTAGCCATAGAATGAGCACTAAAAAAGGACAAACAGTGTTCATAGGGTTCTAAGTATATTAATAATCGAGTCCATTTTTTTTTCTTCAAAACTGCCCATGTGTGCAGAGGATTCTTCAAACTGATGGGAAAACATTTCCAGGAGTTTATGATAGGAAACAGGGATCCAAAAATCTCGCCTTTCCTTTCTAAAAGACATTTAGTCAATCTAGGAAAAACAATGGTAATTTACTGTGTTTTTTAAGTCAAAATATACATATATATACAGTACATACTGTGTGTGTATATATATGTGTAATTTAGAGCCAATGAACACTACATACCCTTTTTCTGTGACCGTTACAGTATAATATTAAAGCTTAACAACTTTTTAAAAAACACCCTTATTAAAAAGTAAAATAAAGCACATCCTTCTCCTTTGTGGTATACATCTTTGTACATAAAGATAAGTTTATTTCAAAGAGAACCTGCCACATCCCTACTAATCTATGTCAGCTGTGGCTTCTATCCAGTACTGGAGGATAGTGTCATGCAACTCGCAGGACCAGTGCTGGTCGTATGGGCAGGCACAGAGTGTGAACTGTCCTGGGACTAATTCTGGTCTCAGGTATGTAGAGACAGGTGCCTCCAGCAGTGTATAGTAGGGGCCTAGGCTGACAAAAAATAATAATGACCTAAGAGGTTTCCTTTAAAGCTGAGCTCTGGGATTTTTTTTGTAAAAAATACCCATGCAATGACCACCCCCCTACCACCCCATAGCAAGTTTTAACTTCTTGTTAATTCTAGGGGTAGAGCAATAAGCTGTAATAGTTACTCTATTCTTCATTTAGGTTCTCTCCTCTTCTCTCTGATGCTTAGGGTTGTGGATGAGCCCTCGCTATCCTCACAAACAATACAGGACTAATGGTCTTGTGTTGTACATAATGATGCCGGAGTGTGACTCTTGACCAGAGTGTCTTACAGAACAGGCTGGAGAGACCACCTGCGCAGCATGGTGGATACCTGCCAGAGCAAGGAACATAAGTATTACAACCTATTCCTCCTTCCTCCTCTAATATTCCTATTCCTCCTCCTAGATTTAATAAGCATTAAAACCCGTGCAGGGAAGGGGGCCTGTAGAGGTATTTTCCCCCTTTTTCATATCCCAGAGTTCAGCTTTAAGAAATGTGTAAGGTCTAGGGCCTAATTGCCATACCCAAAACTCTAAATTTTGCTTAGAGATCTCTTTTAATCAGTTTAAGTGTCAACAGAGCTACATATGAAAGAGTAACTGCTATAAAATTTCTGTATAATAACTACAAAAAAATGACTGATTACTTACATCTTATTATTGTTGCTCAATTTTGTTCTCTCTCATACGGTGAGATGCTAAGCTCTCAGTAAGCCAAAAATAGATTGGGTTGGAAATTTGGTCCTAAAAAGTAAAGCGTAGTGCGCCATAAATATCAAATACATAGATTTGTCAAATATTCTACAGCATTAAAATGTCTGTACTTCTACACAGTTTAGACTTGACATAACATATTAACTAACTGTACGTAAACATTGCAATTTTATGCTAATGTAGTTATGTTTGATTTAACCTAATGATAGATAGGTGTTTACCATTGTAGGAAAAATGATGTGCATTAACAACCCTTGTGCTTTCAGTGCTTTTCTTATGCTCAACAATGGATGGCAAAATGACAAGAGCAATCATGTAGAATTAAAGCTTTTTTCCTAGAAAGCCTTCAGGAAGTGGTATAGCCATACAGTGAAACAATAACTGTGTGAATTAAAAAGAAATTCTCACATACATCTAAAGAAAAATACAATAAAATGATTATAGTTACCCTGTAAAGCAAATGTTCACAAGATCCCAAAAAGAAAAGTGACCTTGTAGCTAAATAGTAAGCATAGTAAGCACCTTCAGTAATACACAGTAGTCCTTATGCTTTTGTTTTTGTGCATGTCATCCTGATAATTTGTGGAGGCTTGGCATTATCACACGATGGCCTGGCTGCCTAGCCATGCACATATACAATCTTTGAGATAAATATTTATTTGTATAGCACTACCAGTGGCAGATCAAGGTGGCCAAGGTCACCATGATCAAGTTTTACTTTATGTAACCCTACAATAGTTGTGTTTTCAAACAATCACAGTTACCGGATATATTTTATGTTATCATACAACATGTAGGTGTCCTTTAACCTACAAGAGTTTACTAAAACTAATTTGCAGGGATGACTGCTTTTTGGAAATTGGGTCTCTAAAGACTAAATTCACAAAGCTTTAAACAGGAAAAAGGTTCTTTATTCTCAGCCATGTGACCGTAATTTTCAAATTTCATTGGACTCATTCTGCTGATTTAGCTTTGCAAATCAAAGTAGATTTGTATAGAAAGGTGAGGGGTTAGAACCTGTGTCAGGAGTTTATTGCTGTCTGTGTCCCTGTTAGAGATATTTTCTCACTCTAATTGTTCTGACCAAATTATTTGATAAATAAAGTGAGGGTGAATCCCAAATTTTGACTTTCCACCAGAACAGGAATAAAAGGAAAATCTTCCAAATGGGTCACTTAGCATGAACAAGAGGGGATTTCTATCTCATTAGAAATATATTCTCTCAGTTCTTAGGGAGTCTACAGGACAAAAAGGGAAGATAAACCTCCCTAATGAGATAATAATAATAATAATAATAATAAAAGACAGCAGATTTAAACCTCCCCCAATCTATCCAAAAATTAAACAAATTTGGCTTTGGATATAATTTAAGCTTACACTATTATGTTTAATATACCGTACAAATTAAACTAATGAAACATAGAAAATGCCATTTTTGATCTCCAGTTATTGTTCTTTTTGTCTCAGAACACCCTATAGGCCTACAAACCCCTCAATAGTTCAGAATCTATGGTGACTTTGCAATAAGGAACCAAAGCATAAACACCATTACTTAGACTACAATGGACACTTTTGCAACACCGTTATCCATCATACAATATTGTCATATTGGGCATAGGAATATATTCATAGACATCCACAAAGTAGGAGCTTCCCATTGATGAAAGATGGTAACAGAGGTGATAATAATGATCAAGATTAGAGATGAGCGAATTATTCAAAAATTCGATTCGGCTGATTCGCCGAGAAATTCGATTCGATGCGAATTTATTCGCCGCGAATTTAACTTATTTAAAGGGTTTCTAGGCTTCAGAGAGCCTTTATATTAGTGCAGAACACTGTACATTTAATTTAAATGCCCTTGGAGTCTGCTGGGGAAGAGAAATAATACTGTCAGTCAGTATGACATGCAGATGAGTGCCGTCGATCTTAGAATCACCGCACACTTCACTCATTTGGGCAGTCACGGGGCACGACGAAGAAGAAGAAGAATGAAAAGAAGAATGAAAAGAAGAAGAGGAATAATGAAAAGAAGAAGAAGAAGAATGAAAAGAAGAATGAAAAGAAGAAGAAGAAGAATGAAAAGAAGAAGAAGAATGAAAAGAAGAAGAAGAAGAATGAAAAGAAGAAGAATGAAAAGAAGAAGAAGAAGAATGAGAAGAAGAATGAAAAGAAGAATGAGAAGAAGAATGAAAAGAAGAAATAAAAGAAGAATGAAAAGAAGAATTAAAAGAAGAATGAAAAGAAGAAGAAGAAGAATGAAAAGAAGAAGAATGAAAAGAAGAAGAAGAATGAAAAGAAGAAGAATGAAAAGAAGAAGAAGAAGAAGAATGAAAAGAAGAAGAATTCCAGTACAGCAAAAAGTGTATCTGCAGAGAGCTCCGCTATTTCTGACAGTTCTCTGACAGTTCTGACAGTTCATTTACAGCGGTTGAAACATTGTATCTATTTATTTCCGAATAAAAACATCTGTATCCTAAATGGAAACAAATAGATACAATGTTTCAACCGCTGTAAATGAACTGTCAGAACTGTCAGAGAACTGTCAGAAATAGCGGAGCTCTCTGCAGTGACACTTTTGCCGGCTGATCGGGGAAAATTTGATTCGTGCATCCGAAGTTTGCTAAAATTCGGATTCGATGCGAATCGAATTTTTCCTAAAATTCGAAACGAATTCCACTTCGCCAAGTTCGATTCGCTCATCTCTAATCAAGATGGTAGTATAATTTCAATCGTATACAATGCGAGACCAAAGAAGAATATTGTTTTCCACACATTAAATTGTGGACATGAATCAATAATCAGGAAACAGAATGGAAAGGCACATTTTTTTCACTGTCATACTGTTTTGGAGGGAACTGTTTTCCTGCACACTGTACCACATACATACTCTATATTCTTTGGCATAGGGCATGATGATGCATGTGTGTTTTTGATTGTGTGGGTTCTGTTTTCATCCATTAACGTTTGTTTTCCCCTTCTCCTGGACAATAGTTTTCTTGGTTGATATAGAATGACAGAACTGCCAAAAAAGAGAACTCTCCTTGGGAGATTTGTTGGGTGGGATGTTAATGTGGATTTTTGTATACTATGATAATTATATATTTGTATAATAAATGGTCTTAAAATGAGGACATGGATATTGAAGTATTGATTGGTTTATAATTATAGTTTTGATGTATTCTTATAGAAAATTGTCAATTGTAGTCTAAGTTTTAAGTTTTGGTTGCTTGTCTCAGAACACCAGGCTGTGTAAACTTTATGAATGAGTAGGGAAATTTAAAATTAGAAAAAATAATAACATAAATATATACATAAACGCATAGCATATTAAGCAAATAAATACATTTGCTAAGGTTAAAATGAAGACAAATTGTTAGGCTTTCCTTTTAGATATTATAAATGCTGATTTGAGCTTGTTGCATTAATAACGATATTTTAACATCAATGAGCCATGAATAATGAGTTATGAAGCAGGTGTGTTGGCCCAGTTTTACATTTTCAAATCAGTTGGGATGTAGAAATTTACATCTTCTGATGAACCCAAATGGGGAATTTTATCACATGGCAATATTTAGAGATCAGGTGCTCATATAACCAAGCATCTGCCGGCTTTAATAAATCTATTTCCATATATAATATTCAGTATGTAATACTAGTGCAATATATCTCACAAATGGACAAGAAAACTTGCAGCAGAAAGATTGCTTATATAGAAAAGATGAATACAGTATTTATAATGGTGGCTAATTCTGAAATCCAAAATAGCATATGAACATGTTTAGGAATGTTGGTTTCTTATCCAAAGACAACTAAAGTTTTTTGAATAAACACTTTTTTACAAAAGATGGGTGTAGGGACCTTGCCTTAAGCTGGAGTGTCCCTAGCTAACATAGAGGCTGTTTGCAGTAGGCTGTACCCACCCTGAGCTTTGTTTTAGATGTTTTGTACTCGTTCGGTTTCTCCTTAGTTTAAGAGCTGCACATTAAAGCGGAGCTCCACCCAAAAGGGGAAGTTCTGCTTTAAGGACTGGTCCCCCACTCCCTGTGAGGAATTGGCACCTTTGGAGAGCGACGTGTACCCAATTTTAACTGGCACCCACTCCGACTGCCTAGGTGATCGGAAGCAGAAGTTGTCCTCTCTCCCTCCCTCCCTGCAGTCTTCTGGGGCACACGACAGGTCCCAGAAGACTACAGGACCATTCACATGCGTGCATGAGCAGTGGACACCTGGCTGTGAAGCCACAAGCTGTCACAGCTGGGTGCCAACACTTAGGATGCCGGAGCCAGGGAACAAGGACGGCCTGTGAAACTGGCTGCGGTGAGTACACTGCTAGGTCATGGGACAGGTGAGTGGCTGTTTTTGTAGCTGCTGACTTTTATTGTTTTTAGGTTTGACTAGAGCTCCACCTTAACTATTTCTGCCTGCTGCTATTGAGCTGTTTCAAGTAGTTAGTGTGAGAGGTAACAGTGTGTGAAGTATGAATATTTATGTTCTTTTGGCCTATCGCTGGGGGATTTAGTCTAGTAATGTAGTCTGAGAGAAAGGGAGAAGATAAGCATTTGGAGCAACCTTCTAGAAGGTTCCTTCCATCTTTGACTTTTGCCTGATGAGAATACCACTGTGAAGAGGTCTTGACTTCGTGGGCCTTGCTGTATTTCCATTTTTGCAGACAAATTGGGATAACACCTACTTTATATTTGTTACATGGCATAAATTGAAGAAAAAAATATTTTAAAGGTTTAGATGATTTTTTCTGATAACTCGTGCACTGAAAAATCCTTCTAAGTTCTTTTGTTTTTAAGGGGGTCAGAAGCTGTGTTTACCATAATTGACCCTGTCTGTAATGTGTGGGCAGATCTCATTATCAGTTGTAAACTAGATTTGTCCACTATCGGTGCTAACAAAGGTTTTAAGAGTTACAAGCCTGTCTTCTGCATTATTTACAGGAAACAGCTTGGCCTAAGCCTTTATATTGGGACAGATTCACTATGAACTTGTTCATGAATGCTTGTGGTCTGCTATGACACCTTCTCCTAGGAAACATTTAAAAGTTAAGAAATATAAAAAAGTAGGTATGATGTGTGAATGGGAACATATAGTACAGACAATCTACTATAGAAGATGGTTATCTGTATAGAGATTCTTCAGAGACATCTGCTATGCTGAAGAGTGTACTGGACAGCTTGGGAGGAACTGCTGATGGTGGAGATTGTACGGAGACCTAATTTCTCAATTTTGTAGGGTACAAGTAAGGACGTAAGGTACCTCATTGCTCTACATTTTAAGGTAAGTTAGAAGGCTTCTCTCAAAGAGCCAATTACTTATGGAAGCCTAATTTTAAAGGGCCACTAACAATACTGCTGCTGCTACCAGGCCTGTGATATTTTCCTATTTTTGACTCTTACCCCTTACCCTCTCTCCAGAGTTTATTGAAAACACGAACAAGATAGGCTGACATGACTGGTGACTAACTGTTTGTTTTACTCCTCAATAAGCCAAGGACTCACCCTGAGGTGATAAATACTAGCATGCCACACAAAATTGGGGGTCATTCTACCCAGTAACTTTTTTTTTTCTCTAGCAGGGTTGTGTCAGTGAGCTTTCTTTATCTACAGTATGTTTCCATGTCCATCCACTGGATCCCTGCTGTCACAAGTTAGCCAGCAGCCTCTTGTGTGTTTATTCTCACCTCCTTGTTGCTCTTGATTCCTTCACATGTGTGTTTGTCTGTGCTCACCTGTGGGCGTTGTCTGCTATCCTTTGGGTTTTATGTTCTTCCCTTTCATCACTTCCTGGGCCGCCTCCTAGCTGACTTGTCTATTTAAGACATGCTCAGTCTGTCCCACTTTGCCTGAGCAACTTCTTGTTGTTGGAGCTCCCTTGTGTTACTACTGTGAATCCTGTGTTGCCTATCTGAGTACCAACCCCGGCTTTGTCCCTGACTTGCTTGTTTTCTGCCTGTCCTGAGCTCGGCTTGCTCATTGGATTCCCTGTGTATTCTCCCGTTGTACCCTGCTCCCGCTAGCGGTCTCATCCCCCTCAGCTGGGTGTACCTGGGGGCCGCGACCTGGTCCCAGCCTGCTGCAAGTCCATCCCCACCATCAGGGGCCCTGGTGAACAAGCAGGCTGGGGCTTAGACTCCACCCGAGCCTTCCACTACCACTTCCCCCCATACACCAGCCACCATCCCCCATGGCGAGAGAGAGAGAGAGACATTCATTTTCACAGCTCTAGACATCCCCAGGAACTTGAGTAGGGGTGTGCATACACCATCATGAAACACACAGCACCCACCATGTCTCCATGCCATGTGTGTCCCTTCTTCTGTCCCTTCTTCCAAGGGGCAGTGCTACCCCCCCCCCCCCCTGAAAAATGCCACCCTAGGCAAATGCTTTGTTTGCCTTGTGGTAAATACACCCCTGACTATTACTCACAACCACAGAATAATTATGTGGGCATTATAATGTAAGAGCCTTATTAAAACAAACCTGTCTTCTGTGTTACATTCTGAAAGTCTTACAGATGTATACTGTATATCATGCTCACTGGTTAACATGAAAATGACTGATGACACTTCATTTCTAACATATTTTCTTTTTACCTCTTTGAACTCTATTCATTGCAGGAAGGTGGGTGTAGACTCTCAGTGTTCATATGCAATTTAAGAAGGCTAGGCACAGTATCTTTCCTATAACTAAAATCATACATATACAGTATATCAAGACAGGAGAAACCGAGGAAGAAATAACCAGCCTTGAAAAGTGCATATTAGCCCAGCTTGTGTGGTCATTGTGGACTGTCCAGGAAAAGCCAATATTCACAAACTTATAGCTGAGCTGTACTTCTATTCATAAACCTTGTTCGGATACAGCAGAAGTAGAGCACCAGCAAGCAGATAAGAGGTGGAGTGCATGTACTTTTTGTTTTGTTACATGGCATAATGACAAGTATACTTCTTATCCACTGACATACCTACAGTATCCTAAAGGCACAGTGAGACTATTCTGTATAGCATTAAGTAGATGCCAATATTATTATTATTATACAGGATTTATAAACCGCCAACAGTTTGCTCAGCGCTTTACAAAATGAAGGCAGACATTACAGTTACAATACAATTTGGTACAAGAGGAAACAGAGGGCCCTGCTTGTTAGCTTACAATCTAAGAGGGAGGGTCAAGTGATACAAAAGGTAATAGCTGTGGGGGGATGAGCTGATGGAGAAAGTAAACATGCAGTGTATTATTTAGAAGCAGGATAGGCTTCTGTAACCGCTTCCCAACCGCCCTTTAGCAGATATACTGTTACAGGGCGGCACAAGTGCGCAAAATCATGTATATATATATATATGTGATTTTGTATTTCCGGGTAGGGGGAACCCTACTCACACTGCCATCCATGGCTGCAGCTGTCAATCACCGGGTCCCGGCCAGTGATTACTCGCCGGCGCCCGGTGATTGCCGAGCCTTTCCGATGGGGAAGAGAACTGTTTGTAAACAAAACAGATCTCCCTGTCAGCTCGTGCACACTGCTTTGCATGGCTGTGCACAGCACAGCCATGCAAAGCAGTGTGATTACAGTGAAGCACACAGACACAGCTTACAGTGAAACAGCACACTCATGTTAACCCCTTCCTGCCCAGTGCCATTAGTACAGTGTCAGTGCTATTTTTTTTAGCACTGATCACTGTATTGGTGTCACTGGGGATGTCAGTGACACCAACAGAGTTCCCCCCCCAGTGTCAGAATGTCTGCCGCAGTCCCGTTATAAGTCGCAGATCGCCGCCATTACTAGTAAAAATTTGTAAAAAATTCCAGTATCTATACCGCCATTTGTAGATGCTATAACTTTCATGTAAACCAATTAATTTACATGTATTGGGATTTTTTTTTTAGTAAAGACATGTAGCAGAATACATTTTGGCATTAATTTCTGACAAAATGTTATTTTTTTTAATTTTTTACTGGACATGTTTAATAGCAAAAAGTAAAAAATATTGTTTTTTTCTCAAAATTGTCTTTTTTTTTTTTTTTTTTAATAGCGCAAAAAATAAAAAGCACACAGGTGATCAAATAACACTGAAAGAAAGCTCAATTCGTGGGAAAAAAGGACATACATTTAATTTGGGTGCAGAGTTGCCTGCGCAATTACATAGTTACATAGTTAGTCTGGCAGAAAAAAAGTCCATCCAGTTCAACCATAATATTGTCAGTTAAATTAATGCAGCGCCTTAATGCAAAAAATGGCCTGGTCAGGAAGGGGGGGGGGGTTAATCCTCAGAAGGACAAGTGGTTAAAGAGAAGAGTTTTCAGGGATCGTATAACCCTAGGTTCACTCCTAAGCATTTTCCACAGCGTTGTGCAGAAAAGCAGTACAGTCCATTTAACATGATTTCCTATGGGACATGTTCACATCTTTGTGTTTTCACCCGGTGTGTTTTTTGGAAAGGGTCAGGGACTTTTTTGAATGCAAAAAGTAGCATTTTTGGTTTTATAGACTTTAATAGAAAGACTGCATAAAAGCATGTTTTTTAATTTTTGCTGCATTTTTTATGTGTTTTGCATTTTAAATTTGCCTAGCAACAAGAAAGAAAAATATATACGCAAAATACGTCAAAAACGCAGCAAAACACGTCAAAAACGCAGATGAAAAAATGCAAAATGTACCGCTAAACGCAATGCATAAACAGGTCAAACACAACATGCATAGGTGTGAACCTAGCCTTAAGGTGGATAGATTAGAGGTAGGGAGTTCCACAGGATGGAAGAAGCTCAGGAAAAGTCCTGGAGGTGAGCATAGAGAAGGAGGACTTGGGAAGACCAAAAGAGAGCAGTTTGGTTGATATTTTGAGACCAGGTTAGTAATGCTGGGGGTAGAGTTGTGAATGGCTTTGTAAATTGTTAGTAATTTAGAATTTTATTTGTTGGGTGAGTGGAAGCCAGTGGGGGGATTGACAGTGAGGGGTACTAGACACTGAACGGTTGGTAAGGTGGATGAGTCTGGCAGCAGCATTCATGATTGACTAAAGCCTGTGTAAAGGTAATCCAATGAGGAGGGAGTTGCAGTAGTCGAGGCAAGAGCTAACCAGGGAGTGAATTAGAAGCTTTGTGGTGTCATTGGTTAAAAAGGGTATCATAAATATAAATTAGTGTAGCGCTAAAAATACACAAACTATTATGATCCAATATATTAACTTTGTGATAAATACTCTAATCTTCTCAGTGTTCTTATATACCACTTACTACATATATATATATTCCAAATCCCCAAAATCAATACAAACTCCTATTTCATTAATTAAATAAACATATAAATAATGTGATAGTGCCGCTTCAAAATAATATAAATCAATATCATGTGATGGTGCCACTCCAACTTAATTCAACGTCCAATGTCCAAATCCAAACGAATCTATTCCAAGTCATATTTAAATACATGCAATGTGTCTTTATAAATCAAGTGCCACTCATGAATAAACCACACTCTTTCCACTTCAGCTGCAATGCCCGCTCACCTCCTTTCAGTGACCCCTAAGGGCCCACAAGCCTTTAGGATCACTTTGGATCCTCAAGAATCCTGGTTTGGTACCTCTCAGATATTCCTCCTATTTGGCCTTCTCCACACTTCCACTGCTGTGCCTCATAGGATCCTCACCAGCGATACTCTGAAAACTCTCTCTCACAAATAGTGAGTCAAAAACAGAGATCCTCCATAGTGTAGTATTTCCAATAACCAGGGTTTAATTGTAGAAGTAACAAAAGGTAACTTACACGTATTTGTACAGCGATTCTTCTGTCCCTATATGGGCAAACTGCACACATATATTTGAGCTTCCTGATAACCAGGAAAATGGCGTCCCGCATCGGAAGTGCGACACTTCGGATACCGGAAGTTGCGTCTTAGCGTGCCTACGCGTTACGTCACGTGGTCTCGTGACTTCCTCGGGGTATCGCCATAGAGACGCAACCTTCTTTTATACTACAGCAGTGACATCTGTCCTGCCCTTTCATCATTGTTCTAATTACGGCCGCCATTTTCTCGGAGCCTTATCCCAGGGATACATATTACATTCCCCCAATTTATGTGTCGCTCCTTTTGTTAATAATTCAATCTCAAATCATAGTTTCATTTCACTCTCTAGATTATCAAAATTAACCACTATATACATATCAGACCTTATTAAAATACTTTATTACTAATTTTAAAAAGTTCTAGTTTTTAATTAATTTTTACTTAATACATAATGCATATATAAATATATATAAAAATGTTAATATCCATTTCATTATTCTTAAATGGGAGACTTTTAATCCTTTATTGTTACCCTCCCATGCAATCATGAACCCAGCACAATTCTATATAATACTCCTAAAAAAATATTGAAAGAATACCCCAATAAAAATACAAATATAAATAAAAAATACTAATGAATATATAGGCATCCCTCTATGGGCAATCTTATTAATTATATTACTACTTATTAATCCCACATTATAATTTAACTATATTTTATTAAGAATATTTTAAAAATATTTTAAAATAACATTTATCTGACCCATTTAATAAGCAATCATTAATATCATATATAACCAATGTCTCGCCCTATACATATATATACATTATGATATATGTGTAGGTCTCCTATATATGCAGTTTACCCATATATTACAATTTCATAAATTCATAAATACAACATAAAAAACATCATAAAAGCATCTCATAAAAAAACAGTCAAATTTTAAAGATCATCAAAATCCTAAAAACATTAATAGTCATTAATAAAGGAGTTGAGGTCAAACGCAACATTTAGACCTCTCGGGACCAAGGTTCTCATATCATATATCCAGCGTGATTCAGCTTGGCTCAATTTTTTTATTTTATTGCTACCTCTCCAATGCCTTTTGTACTTCTCTATACCCCAGAATTGCATTTTGCTGGGGTCTTTATTGTGATACTTAGAGAAGTGCTTTGAGACGTTATGTTTTGGGAATCCTTTAAGAATACTTCTTACGTGTTCTCCTATTCTCTTCCAGAGTGGTCTTTTTGTTCTCCCAATATATTGGTACCCACATTCACATTGTAGGCAGTATACCACTCCTGTAGTTTTACATGTAATTAAATCTCTAATATTGTATTCACGCCCCGTTGTATTACCTGTAAAGCATTTCCGTCTACCGCTATTCGTGGTCCTACAAGCAACACACCTTCTACATGGGTAGAAGCCTTTCTCATTCAAAAATGTTACTTTATTTGTCTGTGGGGGATCTAATACACTCTTCACCACCCTAGATTTAATAGTGGGTGCTTTTCGATAGACAAACTTTGGGTACTCTGATAGTACTTTTGCTAACATGGGGTCTAACTTCAAGATATTCCAATGTTTTTTGAAGATTAATTCTACTTTTTTATAATGAACATTATAATCCATGACAATAGATATATTCTCATCATGGATTACTTCTCTATTTTTATCTTACAAGAGTATATCTCTTTCCATATTTCCTACTTCTGTTATTTTCTGAGTAATCATATTTTTTGAATATCCTTTTTCTAAGAACCTGGATGTCAATCCTCCTGCTTGCTTAATTGTAGAAGTAACAAAAGGTAACTTACACGTATTTGTACAGCGATTCTTCTGTCCCTATATGGGCAAACTGCACACATGTATTTGAGCTTCCTGATAACCAGGAAAATGGCGTCCCGCACCGGAAGTGCGACACTTCGGATACCGGAAGTTGCATCTTAGCGTGCCTACGCGTTACGTCACGTGGTCTCGTGACTTCCTTGGGCTATCGCCATAGAGACGCAACCTTCTTTTATACTACAGCAGTGACATCTGTCCCGCCCTTTCATCATTGTTCTAATTACGGCCGCCATTTTCTCGGAGCCTTATCCCAGGGATACATATTACATTCCCCCAATTTATGTGTCGCTCCTTTTGTTAATAATTCAATCTCAAAATCATAGTTTAATTTCACTCTCTAGATTATCAAAATTAACCACTATATACATATCAGACCTTATTAAAATACTTTATTACTAATTTTAAAAAGTTACACATGAAAAGTACTTAAAAGACAAACTAGTGCCCAGAAGAATTAGATGGGATATACCCATTTGTGATGGATTAACAGATGTAGAAGCAGTGGATGAATGGTTTAATTTCTTCCATGAAAAAGGCCTTGAATTAGTCATGTTCCTATTGAAAAGGAAGCAAAGGAAATTGAGGGATTTGGATAAACTAATAGGTGAGATAAAAGAAAAAATGGTACCATTTAAAGATACGATAGAGATGCAAAATCTAACCAATCGACTTAACAAAGATTTAGAAAGAGTAGATCAAGAGGTAAAATATAGAAAAACGAAAGAATATCAGAGAGACTTAAATGATATGAAAAGAAATCAAGTTTTCAAATGGCAGTCAGAGGAAAATGAAGTAGAGTTGGCTTCGGCCAACACAACTCCAGTAAAGGAAAAAGAGGAAAATAAAGGCGGTCCTGCACCTGTATACAAAAATCAAGATAGAGAACATAATCAAGTGCGGTATAATACACAAAATTATAGGACACCGAAAAATGGATCTAAACCAAAAAATGGTAATGGTGGATATAAGGGACCAAATAATAAGAAGGGTCCACCATATAATAATAGACCTTACTATCAAAATAACAGACCTTATTACCAACCAGGGCCGAATCACAATAATTTTCAACCTAGACCATATATTCCTAGACCCTATGGACCTAGGTTTGAAGGCCCGGAACCATATGATAGATGGGATTATCCAAGGTTTGATTATAGGAGTCCCATAATCACTTATAATAGGTTTGAGCCATTGAGGCAAGATTATAGACAAGGGGATTTTTTAGAGAGATACCCAGAAGAGAGAAGTCCAGAGAAAGAAAAGAGGAAAAGCCCAGGAAAAGGAGGGGATGCAGGGCCGGATATAAAAAACAAAAGAAAAAGATCAATAGGAGAAGGGGTGTTCAACATCAGTGGAGCCATATTAACAAAAGAGGAACTTATGGCATTAGACAGAGGTTTAAAGTATGCCCCCCCTGCACCCATGAATAAATTTAAAGTATATATAGATACTCAAAAATTCATTAGAAAACTAAATGTCAAAAAGTACTTTCAAGGACTACCAGGGGCAAAGAATTGTGTGAGTAGTGCCCCGAGTAGCAGATTTACCCATACCAATTTTAAAAATAAATCACTTTTTAATCCACAGAATAGTAATAACAGTCAAATAGAGGTTTTTAAAAAATTAGTGAATCAAGATTTAGAGAAATTGAATGTCCCCAGATTAAAGAACAATATAGGAGTTGAAACTGGGATTAGGAGGTTGTCTAAAAGGGAGGATATTGTCATAAGGCCAGCGGATAAAGGGGGAGGGATAATGATTTTGTCGAAAGACTATTATGTGAAAGAACTCTCCACCCAGCTAAATGATAAATCCACATACCAAGTGTTAAGGAAGGATCCTACAATCACCTATAAAAAGGAACTAGAAAAATTGATAAAGAAAGGAGCTGATAAAAAAATCTTAAATAGTAAAGAAGCAAAATATTTAGTACCGGACCTATGTAGGGTGCCGGTAATTTACACAGTCCCGAAAATACATAAAATACAGAAAACCCTCCAGGCAGACCAATAGTGAACGGTATAGAATCAGTACTAGCAAGATTGGGGCAATATATTGATGAATTCTTGCAACCAGTGGTCAAGAATACAAAGGCCTATTTGAGGGATACCAAACATCTGATACAGATGCTAGATAAATATAAGGGTGAAAATAAAGTATATATAGCTAGTGCGGACGTGGCATCGTTGTATACGATTATAGGACATGATGATGCCATGAAAGCAGTAGATTGGGGACTTAGAAAATTTAGTAATCTGACATGGACTCAAAGGAAGTATTTGTTAGAATGTTTGGATTTTGCTCTTAGTCACAATTATTTTTGGTATAGTGGTATATATTATAAACAAGTAAGAGGCGTGGCAATGGGTGCGCGGTACGCACCAAGTGTGGCGAATATTTTTATGGCTTGTTGGGAAGAAATGGAAGTATTTAACAATTGCCCAGAAGAACTAAAAGTTTACAAAAGGTTCATTGATGACGTTATAGTAATATGGGAAGGAGAGGAAACAGCATTGGTTAAGTTTTTGGATAAACTTAATGTGAATAATAAAAATATAAGATTAACGTGGGAATACAGTAAGGAACAGATCAACTTCTTGGATTTAAATATAAAAGTAGTAGAAGAGAAATTTATAACGAAAACATTTTTTAAAAATGTAGACAGAAATGGGTACATACCAATGGGGAGTTGCCATTATCCACCTTGGCTATACAATATACCAAAAGGCCAACTGGTAAGAATAAGAAGAAATTGTACAAAACATGAAGATTATCTTGAGCAAGCAGGAGGATTGACATCCAGGTTTTTAGAAAAAGGATATTCAAAAAATATGATTACTCAGAAAATAACAGAAGTAGGAAATATGGAAAGAGATATACTCTTGTAAGATAAAAATAGAGAAGTAATCCATGATGAGAATATATCTATTGTCATGGATTATAATGTTCATTATAAAAAAGTAGAATTAATCTTCAAAAAACATTGGAATATCTTGAAGTTAGACCCCATGTTAGCAAAAGTACTATCAGAGTACCCAAAGTTTGTCTATCGAAAAGCACCCACTATTAAATCTAGGGTGGTGAAGAGTGTATTAGATCCCCCACAGACAAATAAAGTAACATTTTTGAATGAGAAAGGCTTCTACCCATGTAGAAGGTGTGTTGCTTGTAGGACCACGAATAGCGGTAGACGGAAATGCTTTACAGGTAATACAACGGGGCGTGAATACAATATTAGAGATTTAATTACATGTAAAACTACAGGAGTGGTATACTGCCTACAATGTGAATGTGGGTACCAATATATTGGGAGAACAAAAAGACCACTCTGGAAGAGAATAGGAGAACACGTAAGAAATATTCTTAAAGGATTCCCAAAACATAACGTCTCAAAGCACTTCTCTAAGTATCACAATAAAGACCCCAGCAAAATGCAATTCTGGGGTATAGAGAAGTACAAAAGGCATTGGAGAGGTAGCAATAAGATAAAAAAATTGAGCCAAGCTGAACCACGCTGGATATATGATATGAGAACCTTGGTCCCGAGAGGTCTAAATGTTGCGTTTGACCTCAACTCCATTATTAATGACTATTAATGTTTTTAGGATTTTGATGATCTTTAAAATTTGACTGTTTTTTTATGAGATGCTTTTATGATGTTTTTTATGTTGTATTTATGAATTTATGAAATTGTAATATATGGGTAAACTGCATATATAGGAGACCTACACATATATCAAGATGTATATATATGTATAGGGCGAGACATTGGTTATATATGATATTAATGATTGCTTATTAAATGGGTCAGATAAATGTTATTTTAAAATATTTTTAAAATATTCTTAATAAAATATAGTTAAATTATAATGTGGGATTAATAAGTAGTAATATAATTAATAAGATTGCCCATAGAGGGATGCCTATATATTCATTAGTATTTTTTATTTATATTTGTATTTTTATTGGGGTATTCTTTCAATATTTTTTTAGGAGTATTATATAGAATTGGGCTCATGATTGCATGGGAGGGTAACAATAAAGGATTAAAAGTCTCCCATTTAAGAATAATGAAATGGATATTAACATTTTTATATATATTTATATATGCATTATTTATTAAGTAAAAATTAATTAAAAACTAGAACTTTTTAAAATTAGTAATTTTGATAATCTAGAGAGTGAAATGAAACTATGATTTTGAGATTGAATTATTAACAAAAGGAGCGACACATAAATTGGGGGAATGTAATATGTATCCCTGGGATAAGGCTCCGAGAAAATGGCGGCCGTAATTAGAACAATGATGAAAGGGCGGGAC
The DNA here is from genome assembly GCF_062004578.1 of Staurois parvus. Lineage (NCBI taxonomy): Eukaryota > Metazoa > Chordata > Amphibia > Anura > Ranidae > Staurois > Staurois parvus. Next base: position 764,243 of record NW_028318776.1, read on the forward strand.
AGATGTCACTGCTGTAGTATAAAAGAAAGTTGCGTCTCTATGGCGATACCCCGAGGAAGTCACGAGACCACGTGACGTAACACGTAGGCACGCTAAGACGCAACTTCCGGTATCCGAAGTGTCGCACTTCCGGTGCGGGACGCCATTTTCCTGGTTATCAGGAAGCTCAAATACATGTGTGCAGTTTGCCCATATAGGGACAGAAGAATCGCTGTACAAATACGTGTAAGTTACCTTTTGTTACTTCTACAATTAAACCCTGGTTATTGGAAATACTACACTATGGAGGATCTCTGTTTTTGACTCACTATTTGTGAGAGAGAGTTTGCAGAGTATCGCTGGTGAGGATCCTATGAGGCACAGCAGTGGAGGTGTGGAGAAGGCCAAATAGGAGGAATATCTGAGAGGTACCAAACCAGGATTCTTGAGGATCCAAAGTGATCCTAAAGGCTTGTGGGCCCTTAGGGGTCACTGAAAGGAGGTGAGCGGGCATTGCAGCTGAAGTGGAAAGAGTGTGGTTTATTCACGAGTGGCACTTGATATATGAAGACACATTGCATGTATTTAAATATGACTTGGAATAGATTCGTTTGGATTTTGACATTGGACGTTGAATTAAGTTGGAGTGGCACCATCACATGATATTGATTTATATTATTTTGAAGCGGCACTATCACATTATTTATATGTTTATTTAATTAATGAAATAGGAGTTTGTATTGATTTTGGGGATTTGGAATATATATATATGTAGTAAGTGGTATATAAGAACACTGAGAAGATTAGAGTATTTATCACAAAGTTAATATATTGGATCATAATAGTTTGTGTATTTTTAGCGCTACACTAATTTATATTTATGATTTATCATCGAGCACTGTTTTAGGTATCAGTTTGAGTGTTAGCGTAGGAGGGGATTCCATAGAAGCGCAGGAGGATTTCTAATAAGAATTGGTTAAAAAGGGGCATATTCTGGAGATGTTGCAGAGGTTGGGGTGGCATGATTTGGACAGGGATTGGATGTGGGCCTGAAAGGACAGTTCATAGTCCAGGGTTATCGCTAGCGCCCTGGCATGGGGGGATGGGTTGTTAGTTGTGTTATTGATCTTGACAGAAATCAGGGGAAGAGGCATGTGGGTGAAGAAATATTATGAGCTGTTTTGGATAGCTTGAGTATGAGGAAGTAGTGTGACATCCAGTCTGATATGTCTGTTAGTATATCAGCGATAGGTGAGGAAACTGATGGGGTGAGATGAGGGGTAGAGAGATAGATTTCTGTGTCATCAGCATAGAAATGGTATTGGAAAACATGGGAAGCTATCAGCTGACCCACGGAAGAGGTATAGATTGAGGTCCAAGGACAGAACCTTGGGGTAGCCCGATGTTAATAAGAACAGGAGAGGAGGAAGTAGAGTTGTAAGTGACACTGAAGGTGCAGTGAGATAGGTAAGATGCGAATCAATGGAGAGTACAATCACAGAGACCAAGGAAATAGTTTTTTCTCTTTTGAGGAGGGGGTGGTCAACTGTATCAAAGGCAGCGGAGAGGTTAAGAGTAAGAGTATGGAAAAATGACCATAGGTTTTAGCTGTTAGTAAGTCATTTGTGAGTTTTAGGAGAGCAGTTTCTGAGGAGTGTTGCAGGCGAAATCCAGACTGAAGGGGATCAAGAAGGTTATTCTCAATGAGGTGGCAGCTCAGCTGGTTGTAGACTAGATGTTAAAGGAGTTTGGAGGAAAATGGAGTAAGGAGATGGGTCTTTGGTTGTTAAGACTGGCGGGGTCCAGTGAGGTCTTTTTAAGTATGGAGGTGACTAGTGCATGTTTTAGAGGGCTGGGGAGGATGCCAGTAGAAAGGGAGAGATTGAAGATATGAGTTAAAGAGTATAGGACAGAACCAGAGGGTGACCATAGTATTTGTGAGGGAACAGGAACCAGGGGAAAGGTGGTTAAGTGGGTGTTAGAAAAAGTTTAGTGACTATAGTAGCTGGGTTAAACAAGGGATTTATTGGTTGTGCAGGTGGACAAGGAGTGTAGGGTGAGGGAGATATCTGTACAGTGGAGCTCTCAACATGAATTGCATCAATGTTTTTTTTTAAGTGACTAGCGATCTCCTGAGCAGTAAGTGAGTTAATGGATGGAAGTAATGAAGGACGAAGTAGAAAGGTAAAGGTAGAAATGAGTTGATGGAAACTGCATGAGAGAGTGTTATAAAATAGGTCTGTTTGGCAGTGTGGAGGCAGGAATTGTATTTTTGGGGGGCAGATTTATATTGGTACAAATATTGCTGGGACTTAATCTTATGCCACAGATACTCAGGAGCATGGCTACATTTTCTGAGATATCTGGTATTGTCTTGTTTGCCTGACTTATAGTGGTCAGGGTCTGATACTGTGTGTAGTGAGGGGGCCAATCTGTCCAGGTTGGATGGGATTGAACTACTGTAGACAGAGGTGACTAGGTTGGGACAGGACAGGGAAGAGATTTTGTCATAGAAACAATCTGTTGAAGATAAGAGAAGAGAGAGGTTAAGATGGTGAAAATGTCTACAGTTAACTGTTAGGTAGCTGGAAGGCAAGGATGAAGAAGACAAGGAGAGACTGAAGCTAATAAGGTAGTCATCAGAGAGAGGAAAAGGAATGTTGGTGAGGTTGATGGCAACTGCCTTGACCTTTTATTCTCCTACTTATGCACTCCTTTCAGAGTGAGTAGACGTGTATGTCCATTTTGCAGTCAAGAGGAGGTTAGGCTCAGAAGTTTAGAAGCAGCAGGAGTGTTAAAATTAACAAGGATGTTGAAGTCACTGAGAATGATTGTGAGTTTCAGAAGAGAGAAAGTACGGTAGCCAGACAGAGTAGTCATCAGGGATACTCGATACCAGTCCAGGCCTATAGATCACAGAAATTCGCAAAGAAACTGGAGAAAATAGACAAAAACAGTGAGCTTCAAATAAGGAGAGAGACAGAGAGGAAGGTGACTCAAGACAATTAAAAGTGCTTTGAGGAGATAGGAGGATTCCAACTCCACCCCTCTTCCGTCTACTAGACCTGGGAGAGAGTGTCCAGAGGAGGCCTCCATGGGAGAGGTCAGCAGGAGAGGAAAAGTCAGATTCATGAAGTCAGGTTTCAGTAATTGCAAGTAGGTTAAAGGAGTTTGTGATTAAAAAAGGTCATGGACAGAGGGTGAGTTTGTTACAGAGAGAGCAGGCATTCCAAAGGTCACAGGAAAAGGGGAGGCTGGTTCTAGGAAGAAGAGGAATAGAAACCAGATTGTGTGGACTGCAGCAGCTGTTAAAGGATAGAGGGTGCCGAGTGTGTTGGTCAAAGGAAAATGATGGTGGCCCAAGAATTGGGGAAATGTCTCCAGATGGTAGGAGAAGCAGAAGGGTGGGACAGGTAATATGGGAGTATGACTTACAGTATATAGAGGGACATGTCCCAGTGTCCAGGAGGTTTTATTAGTATGTGGGTTCAGAATTAGCAGGAGCTGATGAGTGCAATAATAAGGTGAGGACAGGAGTCAGGGTTTTATATATATATATATATATATATATATATATATATATATATATATATATAAGCTGTGGGGTAGAGGGGTGAAGGAAAAAGCCTGAGGATATGAGGATGAAGAAGGATATGAGGAGAAGTAGGGAGTGCATGTTACAGAGTGGTGAGATTAAGAAGCAGACTGGGTAAGAGATGAAAAAGCTGGATGGGGAAAAGGTCACCTGCAGTCTGTTTAGTATTTTGCAGTTGTCTGCGGTGGATTCTCTTAAATATAATGGTGCAGCGCTGACCTAAATCTAACTATAATCAATATATGTGAAAATACGTGAACTAGATCCTTAAAGTGAAAACATAGGTGTTAAGCTTAATAAATAATCAAGTCCAAATGGGGCTATACCAAGTATACAAAGTGAACTGATCCACGGCGAGATCCAATGTGATAACAATACGTGTTATAGACAGACAAATATAAAGAAATTTGAATTGCAGTTTATGACGTGAACTGATCCACTCAGGGATCCAATGTGATGTCCAAAGGGTAAAAAACCAAAAAATAAATATTTTGAGAATATACACAGTCCAACTGGGACTGAATAGAAGTGGAAACTGTCCAAATGGGACTGGATGAAGGAAAAGACCAAAAGAGTGTAAAAAAAAAAAACCCTTAATGTCACTCAAACTCAGCACTACATACAAAAAATCACTATCCCAAATTTTATCCCAAGTGATAAATAATTATCCCCAAAGGATATAATTAAAAATAAAAATGAATACAGATATAAAATTAAAGATATAAAAATATGAAAATAAATATATATAAAAGCTTCAAAATTATGCCAGATTACAAAAATACAAACACAAAGGTGAAAAACCACAGAAGTGAAAAAACGTGTTAAAAATGTGTGTGTATATATATATATATATATATATATATATATATAAAATATAAAAATACATATATAAAAAGTTCAAACAGTGCATCAACACCAAGTAATCCAATGACTTTGGCAAACGTGTGGGTGACAAAGTGGATGTGCGTGACAACCAAAACTAAAGATATCCAAACATGGTTGAAATGCCCCCTTACTTCCTTGCCGCAACCCAAACGGGCCAAAACGTCACGTGGTGATGTACAGTCAGGTCCATAAATATTGGGACATCAACACAATTCTAACATTTTTGGCTCTATACATCACCACAATGGATTTGAAATGAAACAAACAAGATGTGCTGTAACTGCAGACTGTCAGCTTTAATTTGAGGGTATTTACATCCAAATCAGGTGAACGGTGTAGGAATTACAACAGTTTGCATATGTGCCTCCCACTTGTTAAGGGACCAAAAGTAATGGGACAGAATAATAATCATAAATCAAACTTTCACTTTTTAATACTTGTTTGCAAATCCTTTGCAGTCAATTACAGCCTGAAGTCTGGAATGCATAGACATCACCAGACGCTGGGTTCCATCCCTGGTGATGCTCTGCCAGGCCTCTACTGCAACTGTCTTCAGTTCCTGCTTGTTCTTGGGGCATTTTCCCTTCAGTTTTGTCTTCAGCAAATGAAATGCATGCTCAATCGGATTCAGGTCAGGTGATTGACCTGGCCATTGCATAACATTCCACTTCTTTCCCTTAAAAAACTCTTTGGTTGCTTTTGCAGTATGCTTTGGGTCATTGTCCATCTGCACTGTGAAGCGGCGTCCAATGAGTTCTGAAGCATTTGGCTTAATATGAGCAAATAATATTGCCCGAAACACTTCAGAATTCATCCTGCTGCTTTTGTCAGCAGTCACATCATCAATAAATACAAGAGAATCAGTTCCATTGGAAGCCATACATGCCCATGCCATGACACTACCACCACCATGCTTCACTGATGAGGTGGTATGCTTAGGATCATGAGCAGTTCCTTTCATTCTCCATACTCTTCTCTTCCCATCACTCTGGTACAAGTTGATCTTGGTCTCATCTGTCCATAGGATGTTGTTCCAGAACTGTGAAGGCTTTTTTAGATGTCGTTTGGCAAACTCTAATCTGGCCTTCCTGTTTTTGAGGCTCACCAATGGTTTACATCTTGTGGTGAACCCTCTGTATTTACTCTGGTGAAGTCTTCTCTTGATTGTTGACTTTGACACACATACACCTACCTCCTGAAGAGTGTTCTTGATCTGGCCAACTGTTGTGAAGGGTGTTTTCTTCACCAGGGAAAGAATTCTTCGGGTCATCCACCACAGTTGTTTTCTGTGGTCTTCCGGGTCTTTTGGTGTTGCTGAGCTCACCGGTGCGTTTCTTCTTTTTAAGAATGTTCCATACAGTTGTTTTGGCCACGCCTAATGTTTTTGCTATCTCTCTGATGGGTTTGTTTTGTTTTTTCAGCCTAATGATGGCTTGCTTCACTGATAGTGACAGCTCTTTGGATCTCATCTTGAGAGTTGACAGCAACAGATTCCAAATGCAAATAGCTCACTTGAAATGAACTCTGGACCTTTTATCTGCTCATTGTAATTGGGATAATGAGGGAATAACACACACCTGGCCATGGAACAGCTGAGAAGCCAATTGTCCCATTACTTTTGGTCCCTTAAGAAGTGTCAGGAATGGACTCGCCAATAGTGGTGGGACTCACCTGCCTTGTGGGTTGCAGTACCAGGACTGGCCAGCGGGTGCTCTCAGCAACCAGAGGCTCACTCCTGCAGTCAGCCAAAACACCTGAGGCTGATTGCAGGAGGTGCATATAAGGAATGGCCAGACTTGCAATCAGGGCCTTGGTGTATGTTTCCCAAGAGCCCCTGTACCTGCATCCTGTCTAATCCTGCTTGATCTCTGACTCTGATTGAACTCCGCCTGTCCTGACCTCTGCTATTCCTGACCACTCTCCAGTCTGCTCCTTTGGTACCTTGTTTGCCTGATTGTTCCTGACCCGGCCCGTCTGACTACGCTCTGCCTGCTCCTTTGTACCTTGCCTGCCCGTTTGCTACCGACCCGGCCTGCCCGACTACGCTTAGTATTGTTCTTTTGTTATCTGTTGGGGGTTTTGGTTCGTTTTGTTTGCACTGTGTTTGTTTAGTCTTGCACTGCATTTTATTGTTTAGTCTTAAATAAATTATATTGTTTGTACTATATCTGAAGCCTGCGTTTCCCTGTGTCAGTCCACACACCTCTGGTCATACCCGGAGCCCTGACAACAAGTGGGAGGCACATATGCAAACTGTTGTAATTCCTACACCGTTCACCTGATTTGGATGTAAATACCCTCAAATTAAAGCTGACAGTCTGCAGTTAAAGCACATCTTGTTCGTTTAATTTCAAATCCATTGTGGTGGTGTATAGAGCCAAAAATGTTAGAATTGTGTCGATGTCCCAATATTTATGGACCTGACTGTATTGCCGGCGCAGACACCATCTTGCTACACCAAACCCATGCAAGTACACCCATAGCATGTGGTTTAAATGCCTTAAACAACTGTTGAAATGTGAGTGAGAAATTTGGATTTTTTATGAGTTATAAATTGATTAAAGAGGTTTTACACTATGGAAGATCTTTATGTCTTTTAATGTGAGTTGGCTGTATCACATCTATACTTACCTGGAGAGGACCCTGCTACCTTAAACGCATATAACTGAAGGGGATATCATCGCTTTGAGAGGATATCATCCGCAGAGGAGTTTCTTAACGTGGAGGATCCTTTTGGTGATCCTATATGTGCTTTGGCCCGTTTTGGATTGGGATTCCATTTGTTTTCCAGCTGTCTGTATACTGATCTCATCAGTGAACCAATGACACATTTGGGTTTATTTTCTAAAAGCTGGTTCACTCAGAATCTTGTGAACTTTGCAGAGAAACCAATTAGCTTACAGGTTTTATTGCTAAAGCTTAATTGAACAAGCTGAGGTTAGAAGCTGATTGGCTACCATGCACAGGTGCACAAATTTGTGAATGAACCAACTTTAGTAAATAAACTCCATTCAGCATATGACATTTCTGGGAGAGTTCTTCAGACAGAGTATAGAATGCAACAAATTCACCATATTGCAAGGAAGAAACATCAGAATTTTTAGCAGTTTTAGAAAATGATAGCTGGCCATAGATTGAAGTGGAAAGGTAATTTTAGTTAGATAACATTACAAAACACTGCAGCTTGCGTAGCAATTGTATGTGTAATATAATTTGTTTAGTTGAGTTTGTTCTTAAAAATGTGTAATGGGAGCACTGATACAAAAAGGCTAGTATCACAATATTGTGTGAATGAATTACTGTATGAAGCGCTCCCTCCAAACTGCAAGGTAACTGCCAAATATTTATTTCAGGTGCTTATACAGCACTGTCAATTTACACAGCGCTTTACACATATATATTGAACATTCACATCAGTCCCTAACCCTCAAGGGGTGTACAATCTAAGGTCCCTAATTTACATTCATCCATACACATATTAGGGCCAATTTAGACAGGATCTTATTAACCTACCAGCATGGCTTTGGAGTGTGGGAGAAAACCCACGCAAGCACAGGGAGAACATGCAAACTCCATGCAGGAGGTGCCATGGACGGGAATCGAACCCATGACCCATTTACTGCAAGGCAGACATGCTAACCACTAAGCCACTGTGCCGCTATGCATTACATTAACCATATTAAAATAATTGGCTGATAGTTAAATGCAAGAAAGAAAATGAGAAATATTCTCTTTTGTTAAAACACCCACTGTAACATATTCCTCCATGCTAAGCAAGTGCTCTGAAAACATGTATGTCTTGGTAACCAAAAAGTTGCCGTGGTCCTATAGTATGTTCATAGTAACATGTAGGAGAATTGGATGGTAATTTAAAATAACATACCCAAAATACTTGGTTATGGACTCTACAGGTCACTTCTCTAATTCATATAACAATGATGATAAGTGATAAGTAATAGCAATAACTGACAGTGAAGCTGCTGTCAAAAATATTCCATTTTTATTGCACATATACCAAAATAAAATTAAAACCATGGTATGAAAATTGCACTGGTATGCAAAACATAAATTCCTCAAAGAATCTACTTTTTGAATGTCAGTATTCATAAACTGTGTAGAACACCATATAATAGTAATTCAGTAAAGGAAACACCTACTGCAGGACCTCCCCATTATAGATTTTTCTCACAAAGATGGTATCCACAATGGAAAGATCTACTGATTCAATGGCACCCCACATATTATATTGGCATTGTCCATGCTCCATCCAAAAGGTAATCCTGAATACTATACAGTATACTGAAAACAACACTCGTGTGTCCATAAAATGGACTGTGTAGTGAGTTTGGCAATAGTATTGTCTATCAAAAGAAGATAGAATAGACAGAAAGAGGAATAGACTGCCTCAATGTCTATGTAGTATCAGTAATAGCCACAATGTTATCCAAGAGGATAAAGAGATAAAGGTGTCCCTAACATTAGAAGGGAGGTTCAAAACAGATGATTGTAAAATTCTATGTATCTGCTTGCTTATTTGGTCAGAGAACCCTTGCTTGAAATAATGGTTCTCCCTGGAAAGGGGGTGGGGTTCACTGAATAATGTGGAGTAGTGAAAAGTTTACATGGTGAGATGCTTTACGCCTCTACAGTATATTGATTGTAAATATGGTTCTGCCCTCTACTTGTTTCCCTTTAAGGTGAGCTGGACTCTACAGAGACTAGGGAGGTGAATCTGACACCTGCACTGCATCAGAGATCCAAGGTGACATTGGGTTTCCTGTTGATGGCACCTGAGATGTGGTTCTGCCTATGGGCATACTCACTGGTGATGTTCTATCATGGACATTTGGACAGAGCCACAACCTCGCCTTCCTTGGGTCCATGGAGAGAACCTACACCAGACTTTCTCTGATGTAGTCAGCTGAGTCTGTCAAAACTAGTCAGGTTTTGGCATCCTGGTTTCCCTGTGCTTGCTCTTGATTTAGCACAAGCTAGATATATAATTAAGTGACATTATATCCCTCAAACAGGATAAGGCCACATTGTTCCTAAGATTGAACATCTACATATATTATTATAATGGCACACACTCAATGGATACAACAAAGAGGATATATTGTTATATACAGTATATACACGTGTGGCGCTAAACTATATGTTAAGGAAAATCTACTCAGATTAACAGAGTCTCAAGGAGAATGGTTTCCACACAATTTGAATAATATATGCTAAATGCAATTCTATGGAACTTAGAGGAGAAAGTGGTGTGTTTTTTGAATAAGTGGATTGTTCCACTTCATGGATGCATGAGTGTGTTATTTTCAGCATACAAGGATTAACTTGTGGATGAAGAATGGACATAACCATTGAGTCTGGTTCTTTAATGGAATCTATGTTGTATTTTATTTGCATACCATGTTTTTTTAATCATTTATATGTTTAATAAAAACTGTACATTTTTTACAGCAGATTTACTTCTGATTATTGCTATTACTTATTATCATTGCTATATGAATTAGGTTGTAGAGAGGTGACCTTGTGGAGCTCATAACCAGATATTTTTGAGTACGATTGCTTATTTTAGGAGCTCCTTGTCACTATATTAAACACCAATAATGTATGTGGTGTTTTGTGAGACCTTGAGACAGAATTTATTTTATTAGGGTGGATGGTAATTATAAAATGCAAGCACAAGGAAGGTGTACTGAACTAAAGTATTTTCCAAAAAATGCCTATTTAAAGATAACAATATGTACCCACTGGAATTCAGCACAAAACATAATCCACACTGCATCCTTCACAATGTGATATGTAGAGACTGCTGAACATCCATGAACTTCCTGTTAGGTTAGTGTGTTTTGGGAAACTCCTTCTTCATCACGTCTTGTAGTAGTATATTGCGAAAGAGCGAAGCCGATTAAGGTTCCTGCCTTTCCTGAAAAAATACCAACCTTTCCTACTGATAACTTGGCAACATGTCCCAGTGATCCTTCTTGTTTGCAATGTAACCATGCAAAAGTGATGGAAACAACACAAAGAACCTTCAGTTTGCATAGATTGTCTGCAAATATCTAAACATTCAGCAGAAGTGCTATACAGTAAGCCTTTGTCCTATTAATGACCCCAGACAACATGTTCTTCAGGATTCTGCAAACAATTATGACATATATATATATATATAGCATAGTGCTCCACAGAGATGAATAAAACAACATTTTTCTGAAACCTAGCTTTTGTCATTTAGGTAACTGTATTATTTAATATAACTGAGTATGCCAAGTTTACTTGTAAGATCCAGCAAAATGCTGCTTAGTACTCTGTCCTCAGGAGAAATGATCATTTATTTCACAAACATTGTAAATTGGCAGCAAGATATACCATTGTCTTTTTCTGCCTTTGTATGAACCCATTTCCTTGCAGCTCTCTAAACCCTTAAGGAAACCTTTACTGAGAGAAACAAGGAAGCTACAATTAATGACCTTTGTCTGAAAATGCTAGGTGCCTCACTGTTCTTGGTTTCAGTACTTTGAGATGCTGAATCAAGGGCTTGGAGAATCTTACTGAAGTCCACTTGGGCCACATCTCTGTGCTAAATTCTGGCCATTTTTGGAATTAATATGCAAACTTTTTAAAAAGAGGAATGGGCAGATGGGCACTGCCATGGGTGCTGTACCAATGCAAAAAACATATCTTCTAAATACTGTACAGCAGTGAGAGGGTCTTTTTATGTGATTTTGCTGACATTAAGACTGCACAAATCCTTTAAATTTCTTGGTATAAGAGACATTTTTGAAATTTTTTGCACAAGGTAAAATAATTATTTTGTGATGGGAGATTACTTAAAATCCCCCAAAAAGATATATTTTCTGAAAGCAGTGACCCAAGTTAAATTGGTAGTAATTCCATAATTTTTTTGTGCCACACAATATCAGCACAATAGTTTATCAAACACAAATTTTTGGTGAAAAATACACTTAAGTTAATATTAGTGCACACAAATGCATTATGGTACCTCATTTTGGTAAAGTATAAAAAGAGGTTGCAGAGAGTAAAATACATACCAAAAATGTAAAGCCTTAAAATTGCATGCGTCTATGAAATGGCCACAAACTTAAGTACACAAAATTTTCCATAGACAACGCTTTAAAAAAACCATTACAGCTTGTCTAGAGTTAACCAAGAAAAATGGACCTAGAATTATTGCTCTTACTCTGAAATGCCTGGTGGTATATAACATTTGTAGCACAATCACCGTTTTCAGATGTAGGTAAACCAATGAATGCATTTCATATGTACAGTACTTGCCTGTACGTTGGGACAGTGGGGCTCTTTAAACCTTTTTTTGCATTTTTTTAAAATAACTTTATTGCTATTACATAGGGGACCAATAGTCCCCTATGTGATGGCCTACAAATTGTGACAGGATTTATTTATTGAGACGTTAGGGGTCCATGAAAGCATAGGAAAAACTTACAAACTACATAGGGAGAGATTAGGGTCAGTTAGGAAAATGTACTATAATTCTGATTGCTAGCTCTTTGAGCAAACAGCTTGAAAACTGCTGCCTTTTTTGTTATTTTTTTATTATAGTCTTTTATTTTATTCTGGAGTTGATTTGAGGTCAGCAGAATTCTGTTTCACAAGGTAGTATTTTGGGTAGACATCAGTGCATTTTCACTAGAGTCCCATGTATAGAGACTCATAAAAGATCACAGGATTTAGATATGCTTGAGTGGCCATAGGATTTGCATATAAATGAGTCAGCAGCAGGATTTGCATTTGAAAGAGCTGCTGCAGTTCATTCATATGCAAAGCTGAGAGAGACTCTTCCTTTACTCCAGTCACATTGCCCAGTCAAATGGAAGACGTCCTGCTGCTACTGCATGTTAAGTTAAAAGGGTGGAAAAGGTCTGTACTGTTGAAGAGGAAGGGGTCTGCACTGGAGGCTGGGCGGGGGTCCGTACTGAGGGGGCAAATCTGCACTGGGTGGGGAACTGGGGCTGTTGGGAAAGATGTGTACTGCAGAAAGTTTGCTTGAGGAGTATTTGTGCTAAAAAGGCTTGGCAATATTGGGTGGAACGATATATAATAACCTGTGCATTACAAATGTTTGACACTGCACTCAATATGCACATCCTGTGGCCACTCAAGCATATGCAAATCCTGTGATCTTTTGTAAGACAAAGTCTCTATATTAGGGACTCCAGTGACAGTGCACTGATATACCCAGAATACTCACCTGTGAAAGAGAATTCTATTTTTTAAAGGGAAGCCCTGCATAGAAAAATTTTTTGCTACGGACTAGACAGCGGCTAAAAGTGACTGCTGACCTCTAATCAACTCCAAAATAAAATGAAAGACTATAATAAGAACAACAAAAAGGCAGTAGTTTGCAAGTTAATTGCTCAAAGAGTGCACAAATGTTTGTAGAAGCAATCTGCATGCCTAGGTGCTTGATTTTATATACCTGTGGCCATGGAGGTGATTGGAACACTTGAATCTAATGATTTGGAGGGGTGTCCCAGTACTTTTGGCAATATAGTGTATGCCAGGTGGGTCATATTCCCTCTGCAGTCTAGGCTGTTACACAGAACTGCATGTACACCTGTATGTATATGAAGTTGTTAAAATGACCTTTAAAGTATAAGAGCCCTTTTGTAATAAAACATAAAAATGAAATTCAATGTTGTTCCTCATACCTGTATGATTCAGTACCAGCAGCCTTGTGTGAAAGCAATAGCAAAAGGAAAAATGTACACAAGGAAGAAGAGAGACCAAGGTATTTTCCAATGTTATTTTAAAATATTTCAGCTGTTATATGAAAAGGCCAATTCTGCCATTTATGTAGATGTTCTTGATGCATGATCTTTATTTTTGACTAGTGATAAAATAAACATGTCATTCAAAAAAGATAACAAAATAATTCTCTTACGGGATAGTGGGCAACATAAAGTAACAGATATCTCTAGTTTCCATGTCTCAAGTGGCCTTTCAATTGTAATTGCAGCTATCACTGGGTCCCTTGGTGGGGGACCTAGGCCAGTTCTGACCTTCCCACAAGGAAGGTGGGAATTTATGCTCATTAGGCAGAGACAGGGCTGTCTTAATAGCATCATTGGCCCCTGGGCAAAGTAATGCACTGGGGCCCCTGCCAGCCAGCACCTACTCTCAAAAATTAAAGTATAAATAGTTGATAAAATTAAACATATTTATTATTACTTTTAATAAAATAAATTCTAAACAATAAGAACACATGCCATACATCAAATGCTAATCAACACAAAGGGCATAGTATGGAAAGGGGGGGGGGGGGGAATCAGGAAGGGCACAATACTGGGATCAGGAGGGCACAGCAACAGTTCCAGAACTTTGCCCATGACACATGCATCCTGGGATGGCTTAATAAAAAGCAGGACTGTCCTGGCAAATCCAGGACAGTTGGTCTGATGTTATGCAAAATTATCATGGGGCCCCCATGCACCTGGAGCCCCTGGGCAGTGCCAATGCATTAAGACTGCCCTGTGCAGAAAATGCTGACCAGAGATATGCTTGAGTAAGTTTGTCCTTAGTAGAACTGAGCATAGTGTGGAGACCCTTTACAAGTGTCCTTATGCCGCATTGTGCAATATCACAGGTCACTGAGTGCAGGGTGTGCAAGGGGAGCACCACTGTGCTAATGTCTGGCAAGTATCTACATATTCTAGCTTGGCTTCAGTTCAGGAAAGGGGGTGGGTGCAGTAACTGGGAGGAAATGCAATCTCATCTAATGTAACTATTCCTGATTGTGCCACCAAAGCTTTATGAAAAATTCCCTACTTATGGCATTGTGAGATGGGGAAACAGCTCTCATTGTTTGAACACTGTTTGTGTGGAAGTAAATTATTGTGTGGAGTAAATTAAATGTTTTGACTGACATTCTGTGGTTTAGCCACAAGATGTCACTGTTTTTCTAACACAGCCTCAGACTGCATAGATATTTGTATATTCATGAAGAGGTGGGGTTTTCACACAGAGTGGAGAGAGAACAGGAAGGAGAGAGAGAAGCCATGTTTTGGAGCATGGTGAATAAGGGGCCCTGTGAGCTGAGAATCTGATGACATCCAGGTGTGAAAGCATTTCTCAGTAACCAAATCTGCAGCTAAGTGAAGCTGATTGTGTCCAAGACCCTGATCCTGTTCAGAGAAAGGAAGATTGCTGCCAGGAATGCTGATGAGAGCAGAGGAACTAAGCAGCATATACTGCGATACCGCATTCTTGTTGGAGAGACATTTCTTCTGTTCAGAGTCACCAGCGGATATAAAGCAGACCCGGGTCGGTAAGATCGTGCACGCACCTCATTTCAGTGTTGGCGCCTTGAGACTGAGTCCTGGCCTATAGTTAGTTAGGGTCCCTGTTTGTGTCAGGCTACAAGTATTGTTACTGATTATTGGAAGGACTCCACAACTTAAAGTGACATTTCACATTGGAGAGCTGATAAAATCCCACAAACTCAAGCCAGACTGGCGTTTTGCTCAGAAGGAATACTCAGGCACGTGCTACAGGACCAGTTTTGGGAGGGGGAATACTGTAGATTTGTGTAAGATTATAAGCTGTTGTGCTTCACCGCAGGCTAGCCCATACCATACACCCATACACTGATTCCTGCTCTTTTAGGGTAATAACAGGTAAGGTGTGGCAGCTTAGTTGTGCCTGCCAGTAGGTAAATTACTTCATTTTCTACCTTCATCCATCAGAAGGCACTGTGCTGTGCAGCACAAGGGTCTCAGCCTTTGGGCTGGGTGTATGTAAATTTATTGTATGTTTCCAGCATTTGTGGTTGTGTTTATTTGCCACATCTAAGTAAAATTCTGTTGTGGCAAAAGCTGGTGTTGGGGTTGCTTTCCTCATTTGTGACTTCACTGTATCCTGGGGATCCCAGTACACGGCTTACAGCATGCAGGCATGCCCCCTTGCTTATACCATGTGAGGTAGGTGGGGCGTTAGCAGTGGCCGAGGAAAAGCAGTTGCAGCAGTCAGACCTGTGACCATTCTCCATTCTAGCAAAATTGTTCCAGACCACTTCCACAATAGCATTTATCACAGCATGATCATCACTTTCTAATGCACCAATTGTCAAGTGCACCAAAAGAGATTAAGGCTAGGTTCACACTAGAAGGCAGTGTGGGAAACCTGCATTTCATGTACGTTTCCAGAACCACGTTCAAAACGCACTGTAGTTTCGATCTGCAGCAGGTGTCAATGTTAATTTAATGACACCCCAAATGCAGGTTGCAAACACAGTGTGTTTGCTTGCACTGGATCACATGGTACAAAACTACCATGCAATCCAGTTGCAGTGCTTTTCCAAAAGTAGTGCATGATCTACTTTTGGTGTGATGTAGTGTGATTTGAGCCCATTCAAATGAATACCACACTGAATCGCAAATGAATTGCACAGGAATGTGCAGCATGCTACTGTGTGATTCATAGTGTGAACTGGAGCTAATGCAGCTACTGTAGATGAGCTGCAGAGAAGTTACCAAGCTGGTGCAGGGATACTCTTCATGAGCTCCTGTGCTTGATCATTTGATCTGTAATGTCATTGCATGGAGAAGCATCTCTACAAAGACCTGTTAGAAGGTATGCTGGATTATCATGCTGCAGAAATATGCCTGGTGAACTCTGCATCTTAATATAAGTGTGACAATAATATTGCTATCATGAAGGTGGTCCTCAAACATGGGGGGCTCCAAAAATATCCTTGGGGCTTGTTGATCGGTTACTATGGCACTGTGCCTAAGGGTACAGACCCAATTGTCACACAATCGCAAATAGGTAAGAGGGGCACAGGACCAACAGATGTCACTTGATACCTTACGAAGCTTACTTTTCTCATGGAGGCATAAGCTTGTTTTCTTTAACTAAACTATACAAAGGGAATTACCATTAGGTGCAGTAGACAGGTGCCTAGAGGCAACATAGACTGTTTTTCCCATCATCAGTAGAAACATCATCATCTCATAAAGCTTACATTGTTTATGAAATGTCAAAACAGTCTAGAACAAGTTAGGATCAGTAAACCTAGGACAAGTTGGGGTATTGTTTTAGGCAGCAAAGGTTATGTTCCTGTAGGCTCCCATGATGGTAATTGATGTCTAATGATAGATTTACTTTATTATATCACAGAGAACATGCACTTCTAAAGGAATGCTAAAAATACTTTGATAGAATTTTGAACCTAAGATAGTTTTGATAAGGTGAATAAAAACTTTTGTGAATTCGATTCCATCACAACTTGAAAAGGACAACTGGAGAAGGAAAATGTTGAAAATGTACCTTTTTGCTTAATTTTCTGTGATTATTCTTTATCGGATGAATTATACCTAAATGCATCACTTTACCTGCAGCTTATATCTATGATAGTAATCTATGAACAATGCTCGATATCGAGTGCAGACTGAAAATTTTTTTTGTTTTTTTTAACTTCTGCTGTTTTTATTTTAAATTCACTGCGTGTGTTCTTTGGAAGTTAGCTATTTACAAGAATTGCAGTTTTGTACTGAATAGTACAATTTGCTTCGTTTGCACTATTTTTGCTGATCAGCAAGTCTGAAGAAGTTTATCTAAAGTTATTAACTCCTGGTTACAAAAGGTTACTTGAACTGCTCTGTTATTTCACATTGAAAATACACTTACAGTATTTTTATCTAAACCATCAATGTTATAAAACATTAAAGCCGCTGTATTAAATATGTTTATGAAAATGTTACTTCCATTTTGTTGCACATAATAAAATACTATGCTGGAAGCTGATTTTCTATGTTGTCCTGTGCCATTCCACACCACCATTTTATGAATGCATTCTATGCCTAACTTCAAAGGAGTTTTATATCATAGATTTAACAAACTTGTGACATATCTCCCATTAAGACAGCTATCTTCACAAAGGTTAACGTCTGAACTGTGTCGCGAAGAGATCCTGGGTGCCTCAAAGCAGGACCAAGGCCCTCCTGGTCTACTTTTCCAACAATACTATCACTTCTGCTTTTGACTCCATTGTGTCTATCAAGATCAATTCTCATCCTTCACATTGCTGTGTGGCCTGGTATGATAAAACTGTGAAGCAAATGAAACAGGATGGAACCTAGAAAGCTGAACAGGTTAAAAAAAAAACCCTAAATCTTAAGTATTATTGGAGTTTTATTGCGCAAAATAAAATCAGACCACCTATCACACAAAATTACATCAGCAAGGAACAGACCTGCTCAACTCTTCTGCACTGTAGAAAAATTGTGCAAATCACAGAGTCTGAACCTCTTTCAGAAAAGTGAGGGGTTTATTAATTTCTTTGCCAACAAAGGGGTTGATTTACTAAAGGCAAATAGATTGATAACTTTGCAAAGTGCAGCTAGTCCAGGGCTTACTAAATGAGCAGAAGCTCTGCTGACTTCCAACATCCAATCATGTGCAAGCAAAAAATGCTGTTTTTTTTTAAATTTTCCTTGCATGTGATTGGATATTCTTTGCAAAGTGAAGCTTTACCTCATTTGCTAAGTTCTGGTGCAACTGCGCTTTGCAAAGTGCACAGTCTATTTGCCTTCAGTAAATCAACCTCAACGTCTCCTCAATCAGGGCAGAAATTATGCCTGAAAAATCAGCTGTACAGTCTCCACATCGACCAGCCTTTGGATAGCATTGATCAGTGATGAGCCAAACACTTGAATTCTGTTTGGGGCTGGTTCTGCAGACATTAGTAAAATTTGGGTGCCAATGGAAGCCACATGTTAAAAAACAGTAATGGTTATTTTCTAAACTAATAGGCAAGGGATTGTCAAAAAATGACATGTGCTGAGTATTGCCCTGGAGGTCATGTACTAATGCAAAAAAAAAAAAAAAATCATTAATTTGAATGAAATTGGCAGGGAGCAGTGATTTTAGTAATGACTAAAGTATAACATTAAAAATGTAAAACTCCAATAAATAGCTTGCCTGGAGGATGCTCTGGCCCTGCTTGTAAAGTGGTGCACAGGAGCGGACTGACCATTTGGAAACTCGGGCACTGCCCGAGGGCCGGGGTCAGTAGGGGGCCCCATGAGATGCCCCTGGTACCTTTTTCATAGGCTTTTTTGAGTTTGGGCAAGGACACAGGGGCCCCATGATCCCCTATTGCCCGGGGGCCCCATGAGTTGTCAGTCCGCCCCTGGTGGTGCATCTATACAATGTATACAACCTACTACAGCAAAACTGATATTTACAAATAAAAAAATGTTTAAATTGTTGACAAAATGAGAGCTCCCAGCCACTTAATTTTGTTTGTAAACTAAGCAGTTAGGGATTCCAGTCATCTATATGAGACCCAGATTGTGGATTAGGGTCTGTTATAGATGTAAATGGGGTACTCCCACAAAAAAAAAGGCATGCGGTTTCCCCTACATCATATTAAGCCCTATAGGTCTGGTATGAATTTTTAGTGGTATCGCAAAAAAAAAAAAACAGCATGGGATTCTCCCCAAATTCTATACCAAACACTTATGTGAGCATGCAGCCTAGCAGGGCAGGAAAATGGGGGAATGAGTATGCAGCCCCCCCTCCTGATCCATATCAAGCCACATGCCGTCAACATGTTGATGAGGACAAGAACCTCTTCCCTACAACCCTGGCCTGGTGGCTTTAGAGATCTGCAATCAGGAGGCTTGAAATCTGGAAATCAGAATATGGAAGTCCCCTTTAACAAAAATGAAGCACCCACATACTCTACCCCCAACCCCATGAGAATGCATAAATGATATAGTGCATTCAGAAAGTATTCACAGCGCTTAACTTTTGCCACATTCTGTTATGTTACAGCCTTATTCCAAGATGGATTAAATTCATTTTTTTCCTCAACATTCCACAAACATACAAATAATGACAATGTGAAAGAAGTTCGTTTTGAAATCTGCAATTTATTAAAAATAAAAAAGGAAAAAAGCTTCAGGTACATAGGTATTTACAGCCTTTGCTCAATACTTTGTTGAAGCACCTTTAGCACCAATTACAGCCTCAAGTCATTTTGAGTATGATGCTACAAGCTTGGCACACCTATTTTTGGGCAATTTCTCCCATTCTTCTTTGCAGTACCTCTCAAGCTCCATCAGCTTGGATGGGGAGCGTCGTTGCACAGCCATTTTCGGACCTCTCCAGAGATGTTCAATCAGGTTCAAGTCTGGGCTCTAGCTGGGCCACTCCAGGACATTCACAGAGTTGCTCATAGCCACTCCTTTGTTATGTGGGCTGTGTGTTTAGGGTTGTTGTCCTGTTGAAAGATGAACTGTCGCCCCAGTCTAAGGTTCAGAGCGCTCTGGAACAGGTTTTCATCAAGGATGTCTCTGTACATTGCTGCATTCATCTCTCCTTTGATCCTGGCTCTCTCTCTTCCAGTTGCTGTTGCTGAAAAACATCCCCATAGCATGATGCTGCCACCACCATGCTTCACTGTAGGGATGGTATTGGCCATGTGGTGAGCGGTGCCTGGTTTCCTCCAAACATGATGCTTGTTTCTCATAGTCTGAGAGTCCCTTAGGTGCCTTTGGGCAAACTCCAGGTGGGCTGCCATTTGCCTTTTACTGAGTAGTGGCTTTTGTCTGGCCACTCTACCATACAGGCCTGATTGGTGGAGTGCTGCAGAGATCGTTGTTTTTCTGGAAGGTTTTTGCATCTACTTCTGCTTGGCAACCAACCATTAATAAAATACTACACTGTTAGCAATTTCTGTTTGGGTTTGTTTGATTGCAAGCCCCCCCCCTTCAAGGTGGATTCTTGTCCTGCTCTGCATCTGTCATTGTGAGTGATCCCCCTGGTGGTTAAATACGGTTAATGTTTCGGGCAGCTCATTTTTGCCTTTTAAGGCCCTCAGGCAGATACATTTGCAGTTGCAACACTTGCAATTACATGACTCCTGGCGCACACTCCACCCCACTGTTAAGGATTACACGTTCTTTTCTCCGCCGCACAATAAGTATTCTAGGATTGATTACCTTTTTCTGTCACAGTCGGACCTCCCATTTCTACATGCTGCATCTATAGAGCCGATGGTTCTCTCCGATCACCACCCCATAACCGTAACCTTGCGGCTCCCGGAGAAACTTGCTCGCTCGAAGCTGTGGCGCTTAGACGCCTCGCTTCTTGCAGACTGTGCTATTGAACAAGATATTCGCTCTCATCTGTGTGAATATTTCTCTTTGAATGGCTCTTCGGATACCTCCCCCCTTACGCAATGGGAAGCTCATAAATGTGTTATCCGGGGTTGCCTTATAGCGGCAGCAACGAGACGTAAGAAAGACAGACAGCAACGTTTGAAGCTACTTACAGATAGGATACGCTCTCTGGAGAGGGCACATAAACAGACTCTGGCTGCGTCGACTCTTTCGGAACTCACAAGTGCTCGCTTGCGACTTCTTACTGAGCTGGGCAAAGTGGTCAAGAAAAGATTCATCCTCTCCCAAAAGCTTTATTATGAGTTTGCCAATAAAAGTGGGAGGTTTCTTGCTCGGGCTCTTCGGGAAAAACGATCCCATATGACTATACATAAAATAAGAGGCCCTGACGGTGTGATGGCCACGTCCAATCCTGATATTGCCTCTCAGTTCGAACATTTTTATAAGTCCCTTTATAATCTTCCACCAGAACGTCCCCCGATGCACATTGACAGGCCTAGAGCGTCCCTAATCTCTGAATTTCTTCGTCTTCATGGTCCAAACGCTCTCTCTGAGGAGACGGTTCTATCGCTGGACCAAGATTTGACCTTAAGCGAATTGCAGTGCGCGGTACGGCAGTTGAAAACGGGCAAAAGTCCGGGTCCTGACGGCTTCTCTGCAGCTTATTATAAATCCTTTCTGGACATTCTGAGTACTCCATTTCTTTCCGCTTTCAATACTCTTTCTCAGTCCCCTAGGCCACACCATAGGCTGTTGGAAGCACACATTTCCGTCATCCCCAAAAGCGGTAAAGATACCTCCCAGGTATCTAATTACAGACCCATCTCCCTGCTAAATGTGGATATTAAGTTGTTTGCAAAGATGCTTGCTAACCGACTTCTCCCTTTGCTCCCTTCCCTCATTGACTTGGATCAGGTGGGATTTATCCCTGGTAGAGAAGCTAGGGACAACACTATCAAGGCCCTTAATCTCCAACACTGGCTTTGCAAATCTAACTCTCCGGCCTTCTTCCTTTCATTGGATGCTGAGAAGGCCTTTGACAGGATTGCTTGGGATTATTTGCAGGGATCACTGATGGCTTTGGGCCTGGGCGAGAAAATGATAAACTTTATTATGACCCTATACTCGGGCCCTACAGCTCAAGTTCGGGTCAATGGACACTTATCGAACCCTTTCCGCCTGGGAAATGGCACTCGTCAGGGTTGCCCCCTATCCCCGCTTCTGTTCGTCATTTCCCTTGAACCTCTTCTGAGACAAATTCGCGCTAACCCAGATATTAAGGGGATCAGGATAGCAGACAAAGAATACAAACTTGCTGCTTATGCGGATGATATCCTCCTTTTTTTGGCTGACCCTCGCACCACCCTACCGAGTTTGCTGAAAGACTTTGCTTTTTTCCGCTTTTTGTCAAACTTGAAAATTAATTTTTCAAAGTCATACGCCCTCAACATAACCCTTCCCACTGATCTCGTCTCCTTCTGTGAGTCTCATTTTCCATTTCAGTGGGTGAAGGATGCCCTTCCATATCTTGGTGTACAACTTACTCGCAATCTGGACGACCTTTATGCCAAAAATTTCTTACCGGTTTTCAAAGTCATTCAGGAAGACCTAAACAAGTGGCATCGCCCCTGCTTCTCTTGGTTTGGTAGGGCTGCCATTATTAAAATGAATATACTTCCGCGTCTCCTTTATCTCTTCCAAACTTTGCCAATTCAACTTCCATTGACATTCTTTGCTTCTTGCAAGAAACTATGTTCCTTATTTTTATGGAATCACAAGCGTCCGCGGGTCTCGTTCTCTCAGCTGACTCGTCCCAAACTGAGCGGGGGCATTGGGCTCCCTGACCTGCACCGCTATTACTGGGCGTGTCATCTTTCCCGCATAGTCGATTGGCACATTCATTCTGCTTCCAAAGACTGGGTCCTTTTGGAGAAGGCTTTTTCGCCCACTCCCCTACCATCGATCCCTTGGCTATTGCCGAAACACACACCTCAAGTTCTCCTCTCCCATCCTTTGATAGGTCCCACGTTAGAAGTTTTCCGTAAGGCCTGTAAAACGTCTTCCGTTTCGGACTCTCCTAGTCCCTTGACGTCGATCCGCCTGAATCCAGATTTTCCCCCAGGGTTGCACAAGGATTTTTTATCAAATTACTGGCCATACGCTCAGATTTTAGTAAAACATTTTCTTCACTCCGGCAAGGTGAAAACATTACAGGAGCTGAAGGTTAGCTTGAATATCCGCGAATTCCCTCTCTGGGCCTTTCTTCAGATTAGACACTTCCTGCTTTTCCATAAATCCCGCCATAATTGGACTCGCCCTGTTACTCCATTTGAATCCTTATGCTCTCAATCCGAACCGCGGAAGCATTTGATCTCTGAGATTTATCCTCTCCTAGGGGACAGCAGGACTTGCACTTCTTTCCCCTCTTGCCGTGCGTGGAACAGAGACCTAAAGACGGATTTATCAGAGTCGGATTGGGACCGCATTTTTATGTACTCCCACTCCTGCTCGAGTAATGTTTCGACGCAGGAAAATGGCTTCAAATTAGCCACTAGATGGTATCGTACTCCCTCCAGAATTCATCGGTTTAACTCTTCTGTCCCTGACGTGTGTTGGAGATGTGGGACACCTGATGGCTCTTTCTTGCATATTTGGTGGTCCTGTCCACTTATTCAACCATTCTGGCAGGAGGTCCACCGGTTGGTGACTTCAGTGACCACTCTGCCCATAGTTTTCTCTGCTGCTCAGCTATTGCTTCATCATACCCCCATTCCTAGGAGTCAATATTTCAAGTCCCTAGCGATGCATATGATCAACGCAGCCAGACTCTGTCTTCCTGTGCTATGGGGCTCCACTCACCCCCCAACTATACGCGATTGGCTCAATCGAGTAGGCAAAGTGGCGGAAATGGAGGAACTGATTGCGACTGCACTTGATCTGCCAACTAAATACTCACATGTTTGGGCCTGCTGGACCCACTTTGTAACTACCCCTGAATTCGGATCTCTCATGGGTCGGGATACCTGATTGAGCTCAGCCCTACCTCTGGTTATGCCCTTGGTTCTCTCATAATCTGTGTGGTTATGACCTCTTTTCCGGTACTTTATATTTGCCTGCTTAGCTTTGGTGAGTGTTTAAATTCTTGACACTCTCATTTATGATCTCCAATAACAATGCTGACACGAACGTCGCAGCCCGGACCCTTCGCTTCCCTTGCTTCCCCCCCTTTTTTTTTTTTTTTTTGCCTCTTATTCCCCCTTCTCCCTCTCCCCTTACTCTACCCCCCCACCCCCTTTTTTTTTTTTTTTTTTTCTCTCCCCCTCTTTCTCTTCTCTCTCTCTACTATGACTCCCATTCTTTTCCTTTTCTTATCCTTTTCTTTCTTTCTATTCCCCTTTTTTCTTTTCTTTCTCGACAACCTCTTAGTCTTCGATCAGGCTTAATCTTCATTTTATCCAGGATTACTTGGTATATGGTTAGCTTCTCTCCTCTAGGATAGTCAATGGTACTCACGACGTCTTCTCTTATACTACAATGCTCACTTAGCCTCATGATAGTGTACTGCTTTTGGTTTAGGCTCTGAAGGTTCATTTCCTCCATGCTTAGGCCAGTACGCCAATATTCACTTGGTGGAAGTAAGCTGTTATCACCTTCTATATTGTACATTTTTGAATCTTGAGTACTACAGGCATATCTCTGCCGTAATTTGCCATGCTTATGTTATCCATAGTGTCGCACTCTACCATGTTGTTTCTTCCTGTATTTTGGTTTAAGCTGTGTCTATGACCTGATTGATGCTGCGTGTGCATTTCTTTATATTTTCCTGTAACATGTTGTCACTTCTAAATAAACTTTTATGGAATAAAAAAAATACGGTTAATGTTACCTGGAGAGTGATCCCCCTGGTGGATGGCTGAGTGATTCCTGATCCGTGGAGATTGATGACCATACGATAACCTGTCATTTGGTCAGTTGGCCAATTGATCCTTGGATACTCATCTTTCCATACACAGAGGACCAGGAGTGGTTTAAGTACTCAAATGCGCATAATATTGCGCTATCTGGTTAGTGCAATATACACATATTTATACATCACTGGAGTCACGTTTCTTCACCCCCTAAAAAGTTTGGGACTTATGTGTTTATTTCTATTACTGCATTACTAAGTTCCCCACTTGCACAGTTAGCATCCACAGACGTTCATTGCACTTGAATTACTTTAGCGCTGTATAGCGCAACTTTACTTGCTTATGTTACATGTGTCATTCTTTTAGCACTGCATACATTTATTGGATTTATGAAGGTTAAGAGATTTTGCCTTTATGTCAGCTTCTTTTCCCTGCATTACCTAGTGCTTGTATACCTAATGATATTGTACAGAGTTTCTTACTACTGAGCCCTGAACTCTGTGTCACTACTGACCCCTGAACTATGCATCACTTACTACTGACCCTTGAATTCTGCGTCATTTACTACTGACTCCTGAACTCTACCTCACTTACTGCTGATCCCTGAGCTCTGCGTCACTTACTACTAACTCCTGAACTCAGCATCACTTACTACTTACATAGTTACATAGTTAGTCTGGCAGAAAAAAGACAAAAGTCCATCCAGTTCAACCATTATAAAAAAAAGTTATAATTCAACACCCACAGTTGATCCAGAGGAAGGTGAAAAAGACCAGCAAAGCATGATCCAATTTGCTTCTGCAGGGGAAAAAATTCCTTCCTGATCCCCCGAGAGGCAACTACTGACTCTGAATTCAGCATCACTACTGACCCTTGAACTCTGCATCACTTACTACCTCCACAGATACTGTGCTGTAATGCATTATGTTCACAAGCAAGGTGGCCAAATGTATAATCTTGCACACAGGCCCACTGTTTTCAGAAAGCACCCCTGCTATCAGAGCACTGATGTTAATATTCTCACATAAACCCAATGTGTATATCATATATAAAGTGGAAATTGCATCATAATGTCAAATACCAGAACTTCATTGAGTTGTACGGACTCTGACAAATGACATGGTGTGAGTCAGAAACTAGTAATGAGAGAGGCAAAGCTTAATCTCAACTTGGTGAGAAGGCCAAGCCAAATGTACAGGCTAGAGATTGGATCCAAAGGAGTCTGTAAAAACTCAGGGATTTATTTGAAGATTAACATGGGGTGTCTGCACTTCAGCACTGCTGCTATCTTGAAATCATGTTAGACACAGTCAAATGCACTTTAACCACTTGTCTACTGGGCACTTTCACCACCCAGGTGCCAAGGCCAATTTTCAGCTTTCAGCGCTGTCGCACTTTGAATGACAATTCCGTGGTCATGCAACACTGTACCCATATGAAATTATAATCCTTTTTTTGAGACAGATAGAGCTTTCTTTTGGTGGTATTTAATCACCACTGGGGTTTTTTATTTTTTGATAAACAAACCAAAAACAACTGAACATTTTGAAAAACGTTTTTTCTTAGTTGCTGTTATAACATTTTGTAAATGAGTAATTTTTCTCCTTCACTGATGTGCACTAATAAGGCTGCAGTGATGGGCACTGATGGGAAGGCACTGGTAGTTGGCACTGATGGGCATTGGCAGGCATCACTGGTGGACATTGACAGACATCAATGATGGGCACTAAAAGGCAGTACTCATATATGCACTGATAAGCAGCACTGTCTGGCACTGTTAGGCAGCACTGACTGGCACTGATAGGTGGCACTGATAGGCGGCACTCACAGGCGGCACTGAGTGGCACTGATAGGTGGCACTGAAAGGCAGGTCAGATGAACACTGATATGTGGCATTGATGTTCACTGGGAGGCAATGACAGATGGTATTGATGGGCACTGACAGCTGGCATTGATGAACACTGACAGGTGGCACTTAAGGGGCTACACTGATCATCAGGGCACTGATCATCAGTGCCCTGATGATCAGTGTAGATGTTCTCTTTGAGGACTGCCGATTACCGGCTCTCCTCTCCTCACAAGCTATCAGCGTGACAGCTCGTGAAGAGAGAAATGCAGATAACTGGAATTTCCTTATATACATGCAATCAGCTGTGATTGGACACAGCTGATCACATGATAGAGCCAAAGTCATCTGCTCTTTCCGCTGGTCGGTGATCCGCTGTGTCGTCCCAGGGACTCAGCGCACCACTGATCGCTGCACTGCGGTAACAGTGGAAGGACGTCATATGACGTCCTCACAGAACGAGAGAACCACCGCCCGTCCATCATTTTCTTATATGACGGCCGGGAAGCGGTTAAGCTTTGAGCAGATTAGATCTGCACAGGTCCAAAAGTATGGCTTAGCTAGAAAGGTTCTACCTAGTGGTAAGTTTACAGCACAGAACAACAGTAAAGTTCTTGTTTCTGAAAGCAGGTCAGTTTATTGGTGTGCTGGTCTTAAATTAACAGATACATCAGTGAAACTTAATGTGAACACATAGTGAGAAATTAATATGCAATTTTTACTAGACAGGAGAGAACTAAGGCTGGTCATACATTATACAATTTTCTTGAGATTTTTGGTTTAGATTTACCAAAAACCATATAATAGGAGGTCATACCTAACAACATTTTCAATTGAATCCAATTAGGCAGACTCTTGCACTAAATAGTTGAAGGTAAATCTAAAGGAAATTGGGCAGAAATTGGACAGAAATTGGACAGAAAATTGTATAGTGTATGGCCAGCCTTAGGCTATCGTAAAGTGCAACCGCTTTTCTTTCTCTCAACTATTTGCTCACATGATTCACAGTTCTGTAATGAGTCAACACCAAATTATCAACAGGTTTTTATTTTGAATTCTTAAATATAAATATCTGAAAATCAAAAAACATAATTATAACCAAAACTCTGACATGTGCATTTCCATATCATGTAGAGGTGATAAGACAAAAAGATGAAAATGTCCTACTCTGCACAAAAGGGTAACAATGTAACCATTGCTTTATATCGAATTAGCTGTGCCTAAATTGCAGAAGGGTCAGCAGCAGTTTTGTGTCATTACACAATACATAAAATGCTACCATGCTTGTGGGGAATATCACTTAAAAACTCAGACCACAGTTGGAAGCTAAACAATACACTGCTGTCATTTTAACAACCCAGTTCAAAGTACATAATGACCTGGAAGAAGGTGTTTCATGCATTTTCTTGTTTCACTGTCACTTTATAATTTGCAGGAACAAACTTTTAAATGGATTCTCTTATCAATTTTCAGCAGCTGAATGCCATTAGAGAAATGGTTTAAACCTGCGTTCTTCTAAAACCCTTGGGTACATAAGATCTGTAAGTTGGCAGTAAAAATGTCTAGTTGCCACTGTAAGGGATAATTAATCTAATTAATAAACACAGCAGCAAGCTGTTATTGGATTTAAGAGTCTACTGTTTTTCCCTTGCAGTTCCATTTCATATTAAGTGAAATGAATATCCTTTACATGAGAATGTTTAGACTGGTTTCTTCATTTTTAATGCCTAAGTGGCATTTTCAGTTTTTTTTAATAAATAAATATTCAGTGTAAAGATCTGTTCTAAAGAGAAAGTTGAATTAACATAGAACTCCATTAAGACAGCTGCACACACATGTGAACTGCATAGTCTGTCAAAGTAATTGTAATGTCGTCCAGCCACAGCCAAGTGATACCATTTTTTCTGCTACAGTTAAGGAATACAGAAGTGTCGTCTCTCTAACTGTAATCTGCCGATAAAACAATGCAGGAGAACCAACATACCCATAAAATATCAAAATTTCTTATTCTAATATCCCCTGCTGTTAACACATAGGTATGCAGAATAGTCTGGCATTCTGCTATTCCCTGTCCCAGTCTGAGTGCTGCTGTGCAAGGGATGACATGAGGCTGATAAAGAGGCAGATTCAGGCTCTTATGCTAGTTATTATTATTAGTAGTATTAATATTATACAGGATTTATTTAGTGCCAACAGTTTGCTCAGCGCTTTACAATATAAAGGGAGACAATACAGCAACAATACATTTCAATACAAGAGGGTTAGGAGGGTCCTGCTCCTGGGAGCTTACAATCTAAAAGGGAGGGGCTGGTGGAACAAAAGGTAATAACTGTGGGGGTGGACTGATGGGAGAAATAGAAGATTCAGTTATTAGATGAAGGCAGGATAGGCTTCAATGAAAAAGATTTTTGGGGATCACCTAAAGCAGGGGTGTCCAAACTATGGCCCTCCGGGTGTTGAGGAACTGAAAGTCCCATGAGGCCTTGCAAGACTCTGACATCCACAGGCAAGACACCCAGAGGCATGATGGGACTTGTAGTACTTCAACAGCTGGAGGGCCATAGTTTGGACACCCCTGGCCTAAAGCTAGTTGTAATCTTTAAAGTAAAAAACACCACACACATAAAACAAATGGGTGAACAGGCAGGATTTTTAATGCAGAAAAGAAAAAAACATGCTTTGTCTCTTCTGCATTAAAGTAACTTATCTGCCTGTCCACCAGCTCATTGTAGAAATTCGGCAATGTCAATCCTGACTGTACTCCCACACATGCGTGGAAGTGACATCACCCCTGCCCAGCCAATGAAAGTGTCTGGAGATCGAGACCCAGAAGCCGGCTACCAGAAGATGTCAGCGGCCGGTGGGGAAGTCCAGGACACAACATCGTTGGATCCAAGGTGAGTATAGTTCTGCTTTAAATAAATACACAACTTCATTCAAATATTCAAATATTCAATTATATTTATTAAAATGTATCTAAAGCCAACACTTTTCTTTTTGTTTTAGCTTTGGATAAAATTGGGAAAGATTAGAACCCACGGGAGATTTACATTGCTCTGAATGACTCTGTCAGTTTGCCCTAGTGACCATTGTCACTGAGACTGAAATTGAGAGAAAATCCAAAATATTTAGTTGTCATCAGAGCATGTTTTAGTGATAATGGTCCAAGAAGGGATTTGCCGCTATTTTGCAAAGAGTTTATCTAGTTTCTTGTGTCTGCAGTACATGAAATTACAGTGATTATAACCCCTCACCTTGTAAAGCTACCCATTCAGTTTAAAATAAAAATGAAAGGCAAAACATTTGTGCATAGATATAAATGATTACATTCCCTCTGTTCTCAGCTGCATATGAGCTGCGGGGTAGTGGAGGAACAGCAGCACACACCAGTGAAAGGGTGTGTGGGGAGGGGTGTGTGTGTGTAAGGACACATCTGATCATTGGAGGAGAGCACACTGAGTTCTCAGCATAGCTAGAGAATTGGCCACAGTGTCATTTCCTGCTTAGTGTGGTCAGTTTTCATTAGGAAAGTAGAGGGACTGGCAGGAACACCATGGATTTTACCCAAATGGAAGCAATACAAAAAAAAAAAAACCAGGATAATGTTTCATACAAGAACATGCTACATCAGGCCTATATTAGGAATATGAAATGTTGGGTTTACATATTCTTTAAACTAAACCCACAACCCTGCATTCACTATATCTGGTTGCCCACAGTACATAGAAATGCAATTCTTTTAGTAAATATAAACTGTTAAATACTTTTTTTCATCAGCAGTATACAGCAGTCTTGTTACTTCGATCAGGCTGAGTACTGGTTAAAGCTTGTAGGGGTTTTCATTCTCCTCTGACTGTCCTAAGATGCTGCATGACCCCTGACCCTCTGTCTGTACAGTGCTGATTGGCTCTGTGCTGATCGGCCCTGTGCTGATCAACCCTGTGCTGATCACATGCAGCCTCGCGAAGAAAAAAAAAACTCTCTAGCAATACCCATCAAACTTAGCATGTGCAGAGAGCCTCTATAGAGAGCTCTATAATATCAGCAGATGGATTGGGGACTGTGGAAGAAGGGGAGGTTCAGAGAAGACAGGATCAAATAGCCTTTTTACACAATGTGGAGGATTAACCCCTTAGGTTCCACGGTGAGTATAAAAAGTATGCTTTACTGCATATGCAGACTGATTTTACTGTTGTGGGTTTAGTAACACAGGTAAATCTCTCCTATTGGACAAAAATGGCAAAAAACAAACCTAACCAGAGTTTTAACCAGTAATAAAACTGAAAAAAAATTGGCTTTTGATATATTTCCCTAAAACTAAATTTAGCATTAGTTTACATTTAAAGTGTGATCTAATTGAATAGGGTTTTTGATACATACCAAGTAATTGTAACTATACTAGCCTTCCTTGTGTTTCTATTGGCCAGCTTTCCCAATCCCTTGCCCTTTTTCTCAGGTCCAGCCCAGGCGGTAACATAGATGAACGATCTTGGAATCAATTCCATTGTGAGATGGCATCTCTTGCTGGAACCTAGATGCTGGTCTTTAGATTATGCAGGATAGTATTGCATACAGTGGCTGGTGATATACTTCTACAGAAGCTGGGTATACACGTTCCTTTTGTTATGTGTGTACCACTGTCTGTTCAACAAAAGCTGGACCAAGTTCTGTTGACCAGTTGTGCTGGAAAACCAGCATTCAATCAGTGCTTGCAGACAATGGCAGGTTGGTGTATTCTGATGGGGCCCCCGCTGTCAGTGGGAGACATCCCTGCATCAACATCGCTTGTGTTGGTGAGGGGAACTGTTGAGTTTTTTTCATTCAAAAAAATTCAAAAAATGCTGCATTTATACCCTGCTTTATGCAGACCATAGACGGGTCGTTTATCGGCCGAATTTTCGTCTGCACGAAAAATCGGCCGATAATCAAGCCGTTAGTTGAGCCAGCCCGACGGCCGTTTTTTGCAGATCTCCTCATTTATTTTTATCGGTCATGCTGGAAAATCCGCAAAAAACGGCCGTTTTTGTCGTGGACATGGGTGGCGGCATCGGCAATGGGGCCTATAAATGGCCCATCTATGGCCTGCCTTAGTCTTCAAAGATTGCCTCAGAGATAATGGGCAGTGCAGTCTAATTAGGGTTCTAATTTGGTTTACTTTAATTACAATGAAGGCAGGAATAGGCAGGTCAATCAGTGGCTTGACTTTATAAAGCAAACATTGTTAATGTTTTCCTTTTTCTTAACTTTAAAGTTGCCCTGTAATGACAAAAAACAAATTCCCCAGCCATACCTGCCAGAACTGCTTTGTTCAGTAGAAATCTTCCCCAGAAGCCCACTGAACTCTACATCAGTACAGGAGTCAGTGACATTTCAGATGCGTCGGTCTTCCAACAGACTTCAGAGGAAGACGTCTACTGAACGGAGCAGCAATCTGGCACTGCAGGCATAGGAAAAGAGAGTCTTATTTTATAGGTAGGTCTGTTTGGGGAATGTTGAAAATGTTACAAAACACAACAGGCAGATGGTGACAACTTTTATCTCACAAAAAGATTTTCCAGCCTAATTCACATAGCCAAATGGGCAAATAGGTGTGCTTTCAGATTAAAAGCCCTAACAGTCCTCCCACCTCCCTAGTATCCATTATACCCAAAGACAGACCTTAGATACAGCATGGACCCCACTCTTAACTGCATCAGGCAGTGTTTACTTCTGTACTGAAGTGTGCACAGCTACAGGTTCTACAAAAATTAATGGGAGAGTTGAGTTGGACTTAAGCGTATGAAAGTTCGATATTAGGAAATGTTAACACACCTTTGTGCCTAGGTCCATCATGCCTCTGCAAGTCATAGCTATAACTGTTAATTTTGCAATGTTTCATGGGAAATGTAGTTCCACAACAGCTAGAGAGCCGCAGGTTGCCTACCCCTGGCCTAGGTCATAGTGTTGGCACTTCGTCTCTTTTTTTTTTTAGAGCCCATCCACAGCACATGCTCAATGCAGACCCAAATCAATGGCAAGGTGATATCCCAATACACCTAGTTACCACCAGTGCTGGTGTGCACTGGATAAAAATGGACCATACTGCATTTAATTGCAGCGCAATGCACCACAACACATTGCAACTTGTAACAGCAAGCATTAAGAAATGAAAAATAAAGTCTTTTGGGTCCTGCTGTGAATAAAACATGCTTCAACCCAATGGCAAAGCTTTGAAGAAGGCATGTCAATGCCTGCCAACTCAAGTGTGTTTAGCAACAAAAGGGGCACATATCCAACCTTTCTGGTGTCAAATGTGGTTGCTTGGTGCATTACATATTCATTTAAATTCAATTTGGATACATTTAATTGAAAGCTATCTTATATTCTAAATATTGTAAGCACTAAAAGTAGAAGCATAAACCTTCTCAAGGTAGATTGCTGTGTTTTTTCCCTATTAAACACTATGTGCACTTACCATAAATAATTTAGTACTTAATATTTGTTGCACCAATTTACTAATTAGATGAGTACAGGACTGCATTACATCACATCTCTCATTTGATAAATGGCATAAGTGAAAAGCCAACCTTTAAACATCACTAACCGACTCCATGTCTATAAGTACTATGCTTCGGTTGCTAAGTCAAAATTGTCTTTTCTCCTACTAATTTTTACATTAAGTAACATTTCTTCTAGGATAATTGCCTTCAATGATGTGTAATTGACATTTGTTCACATTAGACACATTTACTTGAATGCTATCTTATGTTCTAACACTGTAAAACCCTAAATGTAGCAATATAAATCATCTCAAGGTAGACTTTTAGAAAATACTATACTTGGGACTATAAATGAAATAATATTCAATTTATTATTGCAGCTGCTACTTTAGATTGTACATCCCCAGGTGCCATACTGTGATTTCTTCAATAAATTTTCTTGGTGAAAACTTTACCAAAGCTTTTGCAGAGATCCATCCATATCATGTCCATATTCATACGTTTGGTTGGGTAGCAGTAAAACATACATGTGCAGTTACTTTAGAGCTTTAACTACGAATATTGAGATTTTAAAAAAATATAATCTGACCCATTTACTTACAAAGCTGTTTCATACCAGAAAAACCTAAAAGCTAATTATTACTAAACATCAGACATTCTATGTACTGAGATACTGAGGGGTTGATTTACTAAGTGCAAATACACTTTGCAAAGTTCAGTTGCGGGTTTAAGCCCGATGTCATCTGAAAACGGGGCACAGGAGTGCAGAACGAACTGCACTCCTGTGATCCACAGCAGTAGTTAAGCCAAACGAGCTTTGTCTGTACTTTTCCTTTAAACACTATTTTCAGTTAACAAAGACAGAACTTACATGCCATCTCTCACACCATACTGAAGGTGAAGAAGGCACCCATCACATTAAAGTGGAACTTTAGTCAGAAAATTAAGTCCTGCTAAATCACTTCATGCTAGCCCTTTGTGCAAGAATAGCTATGTTAAATTAAAAAGTGCCTATACTGTTTTTTACTGTTTAAAATCCAGTAATTTAATGTCTCACCCTGTCCTGCACATATTCATTTGCTCACTTTTTTTGCCAGAAATGTAGTGGCCAATCTGCTGACAGCCTAAAGATTTAATGCTGCTCAGGGACTCTGGGTATCAGCAAAATGGCAGCCTCCAACAAGATGAAACAAGAACTATGCTGGAGGCAATTTACAGCACACACTAATTTTGGTAGCCCAATTATTAATGTGGAATGTATGTTTCTTGTTGAAGAATTATTTTTTATTACGTTGTTAGGGGTAAAGTTCCACTTTAAGGAACCAACAGAAACTGTAAATGTTCATTTTAAAGTACAGCATCATGGGTGTCCTGATAATAAAGATACTTGCAATCTTATCTAGGTGACTCCCCATCAAATGTTGTTTTCACGTTCACCTTGAGTACCTGTAAACTTTGAACTCAACTCTGGACCACATTTTACTTAACTATATAATCCCATGAGCAGTGTTAAATATTAAAAAACCTGCCCTGGCTGCAAAACTCACATCCAAACTATAGCTGTGCCCCACAGTACCTCTTCTTAGCCACAAGAAGTCCTCAGTCTTCAGGGTTAAATGATGCCCAGAGTGTTAAAGAAGAGGGTGGTAACTATGGTGCCCTTCATTCACAGTGTACTGGTGCAAACAGCAGCACTTACCTCGCCATGTTACTGATACCATACACAAAGCAGAAAAATAATGGACCTATGTGACAGATCAATAGGTAATTAAATCAATTCATGTCAATAGGTAATAAAAACCTAACAATGTTACGGACGAACCCCGAAAACCAAAAACTGCTATGGTATATATATATATATATATATATATATATATATATATATATATATATATATATATATGTGTGTGTGTGTGTGTGTGTGAAGTGAACATCTGCACCTACTGTACAATATAAATAAACAAACGAATAGGTGCTGCTGCTGACATCAATTGTGTTCCCACTGTATCAACTAAATTAATTAATTAATTAATTAATTAATTAAAGGTGATGTAGCGCTGCTATGAACATCAATCATTACTAATAAACAACACAGGTTTATAAACTGTGCTCATAATCATAATGTGAATAAATGACCAAGAACATAGACCGTAAATATAAATGAACGAATAATGCGAATAAAGATACTACAGTGCTTTCAATAAATGAGTTAATAAGTTTCCAAATATCACATGATCTGACACTGTAACTACAATTCCATGGTGAATGTGAATTTTCATGCTAATAACAGTGCCCCTCAGTGCTCACAGAACTCTCACCTCCAACGCATGTAAAAACTACATGTTAATAATATGACATCTCCACACATCCAGATCTCGCAATATCTCCTTAGTCCATTCCTCCTCCCATATAATGGATACTTTTAAGATGGTAATAAAATCCTCTGTCTCAACGGATACCAGTCAGTTCTAACCCATGTAACACTCGCTTGTATTTAATAAAACATCTCCATAAACTCGGACCTTGCAATATCTTATTTAGCCATTAGAGGGCTATCCACTCCTCCACACATATAATGGATAATAATTTGTAACTAGAAAAACTACAATTTCTGGGGAAATTGTGTGAAGTGTTCTTGCCTCCACCAGTAGACTAGGGCTTGAAAATGAGGGAGTGATGGCAGTTTAGAAATCATG
Organism: Staurois parvus; assembly: GCF_062004578.1. Classification (NCBI taxonomy): domain Eukaryota; kingdom Metazoa; phylum Chordata; class Amphibia; order Anura; family Ranidae; genus Staurois; species Staurois parvus. Next base: position 799,806 of record NW_028318776.1, read on the forward strand.
TCCTGATTTTTCAGCTCACACTCTAGCTTTTGTCACTCTGCTGCCTGCTCACACACCTGGGTTCCTATGGCAACTCACTCTACAGCAAGGGCAGAGAAGAGCAGTTAAAAACAAACAGCTCCAACTTGCTCACTTCACTGGCGGTTGCCATTTTCAAACGGTTGTAGTTTAAAAATTATAAATCCTACATGGAAGAGCTTTATATTGTGAGAATCACAAGACCCAGACCTACATTTTGATGCATAGTATGTCTCTGAAATATTAAAAATTAAGGCACAGTCGCAGTTTAGAAATTGCCCTTCAAATTTGAGGTGGCTAGAGTGGAGTTTCAATGAATGTCAATGGGCAGCATGAGTTGCAAACAAATGGTCATGTTGTGAAAACTATCAGGACTATGGCTTAGCCGTAGACATTTTTAGTGGCAGCAGGCTAAGCTGAACATTTTGATATAAGATTTGTGTAGGTGGGCTTGAAAATGACGGAGTGATGGCAGTTTAGAAATCATGTCCTGGTGTTTCAGCTCACACTCTAGCTTTTGTCAGCTCCCACTCTAGTTTTGAACATTGATTCCTATGGGTCCAAAATCACCACAAAAACACAGATATTTTGTGAACCATTCGGCGAAACGTTCCACAAAGTAATAGCACACCAATCGGGAACAATCCGCACATTTCGGTATGTTACTCTCTAAGTAGTGTAAAAACTGTGGGAAATGTTAGGGTGGTAAATTTGGCTATAATAATAATAATATATATGTGAGATAACAGTAAGTGGTCTTGCCATGCAAGAACACTTAATAATGGAAATCCTTCATTCCTCCGTATGCCAGTACCTCACCCAAATGAAAGAATGCCTCATATATTGTAGTAAGTCAGTAAAAAAACAATATTTATTAACATTACACTTACATTGTATATTAAAATGACAAGCGCTTTAAAACAACCATGGATCCTCTCACTTCCTCAAAACTACCTCAGCCCATGCCCTATGCATTACATCACCGTCATGTGACATCAACTAAAGTTGTCTGTGTCCTTTAGTACTTTCATTATTTTGTTCTGCCTTCTGTCGTGTGGCACCACTTTCTCATGGGAGTCAGTAATGGCATCCAGCAGGCTGTCATTGTATGACCATGCTCGAATTGTTGTGCAATGGAGGTGTGGCAACATTTAAAGTAAACATTTGAATGGTAGCATGGGTAATACCACAATATTCCACTTACCCTTGTGTTTATTTACGGAATACCAAACCATTCTTATAAAATTCATATAATTTGGGTTGCCTGTTCCATGGCTGTGCAGTTGTTCAAATGTGTACCTAGTTCAGCATTTCCACCATGTACAGTATGCTGTACATTATAAGCTATATGTGCTGTACAATATACTGTACATTTCACACTGCTGCACTCCCAACTGTGTAATACAATATGTATATCCCCCAGTACAATATGATGTGCATTATACAGTCCATGCCTTTGACCTCTATACACTGTGATATAAATTCTTTACTGCATACCACTCCATTGTGTACACTGGTCTGTACGGTAAATACTCCATACTGCTCTACTCTGTATACTGCTGTTGAAATACAGTGTTCATGTATTTTGTGCAACAAGTACATCAGTATTCCATAAAGATATATTCTTCAACCACTAGATGGCAGTGTATAAGTTTGTTGTTGCATCTATGGAACTGTAAACTCTATGTCTTTTTCCTGAATAATAACGTTTCCTGTTAGCAGAGAAACAGCAGATAAACACATGCATGTTCTGTAGGGCTATTCACAGAATTTGTAAAAGGTTATGGGATCAGCAGCACAGGCATAGCCTGCTAAACAAATACTGTAAGTGCAAGATACAGCAACAGAAAGAAGACTGCAACAGAATAAAAGAAAAAGGCCAGTAACACAGCTGCAACAGATTTGATTTGCAAATCTGACAAACCAGAACTACCAGTTCTGGAAATTCAAGATGAACATGCTGCTAATAAGCAAAGGTACGTGGAAAAATATACATTAAGTCATGCCAGAACACCCTTCAGATGAGTATATAGAGAAAGATTAGAAAGCTCAGAGCACAATCTCTCTTAGCATAGAAGATGATTACATCATACATATATGTAAGTGTGAACCTGTTAAAGAAATGTGGGAAGGATTACAAGAGGTGCATGAAAGAGCTAATCTCAGCAATAAACTGTATTTGATTGCAAAGCTATACTAAACCAAGCTGATGAAAGGCCAGGATATACAAGATTTTTTTATAAGGCACACCATGGAATTAGTTGAATGCTTGAGAGGTATAAAAGAAGAAATAGAAAATTTTCATGTCTCAGCACTATTACTTAGTGGTTTACCAGGAAGTTTTGAAACGCTTGTCACAGCACTTGATGCACATCCAGAAGATGAACTGATATTAGAATATGTTAACAGCAAGTTTATGGATGATTATAAGCATAAAACAAAAAGCATTTATTGTGATGGTGCTTCTACTGCAGAGTTTGCTTTAAAGATGAAAGATAAAAATGAAAACAGTCACACATAAACATTACCCTACTTTTTTCATGTCTAATGCCCCGGCCAAAAGGCGAGCTGCAATATATATTTCTAAGCACTTGTCTTTTTCGCCATCATAGATCATTTCTGACCTGAGGGCAGGTTTCTATTGGTACAGGGTGATTTGGAGGGCTCCCTAGTCACATTGTTGACATATTACACTTCTAATTTGAATCAATTGGGCTTCTTCCAAATGCTCTTGCACACATTGTTCCCTCATTTCCAGGATGTGCGCCGTTTGGGTGGGGAATCTAATATATAATAAAGGAGGTGCGAGCGCCTTAAATAAAACAAAACAAAAAAGCTGCAGTGCACAAAAAGGTAACCAATAGCACCCTAAAACATAGATAATAAACAAGAAAGTGCTAGAATAAATAAATGTCCAAATGACTTGACGTATATAATCATTAAAACCACCAAATAAAATAATTCAATCTAAACTAAAAAATAATAAAATCAGAAAGTTCCAATGTAAACAATATATAAAGTGACTCTTGTGCTTAATGACTCTGGATCCGGTATCAATGCAGTAGTGGTAAAGGTAATGCGCACTCACCGGACGTGCATATTTAATGCGCCTTATGTTAAAATCCAGATGTCATCAGACAGGTATTAAGTAGATGGATTTCCCTCTCAGAGATGGTGGGTCGTCAGATTAAATGTTATGGGGTTGGTAAAGATGGTCCTCGTCCTTTAGAGCTCCTTTACATTCAACCTGAAGTAACTCTCTGGATATGCAGATCAACCCTCAGGGTATGGCAATCCGTCCTAGAGTAGTGGGTCTGCTGGTTTAAAGAGCTCCCCCAGGGGGTAAGGACAAGGAAACTGCCATAGTGTAGTAGTTATAAACAACTTTATTGTGATGCATCAGAAAAGGATAAAACAGACAGGACTAACCATCTAGTATTAAAGATGGCCGATGGAGCTCCAGGTTGCTCTGGCGGCGTGACGTCACGGCGTGATGTGGCTCTGAGGACGTGTTTGTACATGATACGCGTCAGGAGGAGCCACATCACGCCGTGACGTCACGCCGCCGGAGCAACGTCTCTATAAGGCTAACTTTTTCATAAATTGTTGGAGGACGTGAGGACCTGGTCAGATGCAACCTTGACTTGGATGGGCAGAATCGCATCCGTGAAAATAACGGTTTTACCAAGGATATTGTATTATTCAGGACCCTACCTATATCAGTACCAGTTGAGGCCTCAAGCCAGTTCCAATCAAAAATGTTCTATTTTATTTGGGAAGTGAAGGGTAGCAGGTTAGCTCAAAACACTATGTACGATCCTAGGGATATAGGAGGACTAGAGGTACCTGATTTTTGGAAATACTTTATTACAGCTCAGCTCACTCAGCTCAGCCAATTTCACCTCTATAAACCAGATTGGGTATCTATAGAAGCCCAAGCTTGTTCAACTGTGCCAATAGACATGGTCCTGTGACCTTCAAAACATCAAAGGGCCATTATGTGTCCTATGCTTTCCCATTCCATAGCTTTATGGGACTTGACATGCAGACGTTGGTCTTTCAGTTTCCTCCACACACCTGTGGCTCCTCTTTGGTGGACAAATAAAGGCCTCTATCATATAGGACAATTTTTAGATCATAATTTGATACGTTCTTCCTCATACTACATACTAGAGATGCAGATGCCCACCTTGGAGAGTTTTCATTTAAGACAAATACACCATTTGCTTAGCACTCTGCAACAGAAGAGTCCTGATCTTTCAGTTCGTACACAGTTTGAGAGCAGATGTATACAGGGGACTCTCACACGGACTCTCACGAGAAGCTGCATCTTCATGCTTTATAAATCCTTTGTCTCTCCGTCATCGAAACTTCCCTACCAAATTGCCTGGGACCGGGATTTGGGCAAGTCTCCTGATATGACGGAGTAGTGAACATGGTTCATGCCTGTACATAAGCACATAATGAATGTGGCCCTTGTTGAAGCAGGATACAAGGTGCTCACCATATGGTACTTGGTACCTGAGCGTCTTTCTAAAAAGTACCAGGGTTCATCTCCCTCATGTTTTAGGGGATGTGGCCAAATAGGCTCGGGTATACATGTATGATGGTCTTGCCCCAAGGTCCGATGATTTTGGATATGGGTTCACTCATTAATCTACTAGGTAACTATGGGTAATATTCCCAAAGATGCTTGGACTGCGTACTCAATGAACCTGTGGACAATGTCCTGAGACCCACACAGACCTTGATATATTTCATGTTCCTAGCCGCTAAGATAGCTATTGCTATTGCTTGGAAAATCCCTGTGATCGATTTGGCCTTAATGAAATGGAAGCTAGCCTGGATCATGTTGCATGAGAAACTAGTCCATGTTCTACGTGATAAACAACCTCTGTTTGAAAAATATGGAATCCCTGACTATCTTACCTGCAGTTACCAGACACTTAAGATCGTCAATGAGTCGATGGCAAGACGGACTTCTCGGATCGGTATATATCTCTTTTATTACTCTTCCTTTCTTTTATCTTTTCTTCCTTCTCAACTTCTTCTCTCTCGACTTTCCTATTTGAATTTTTTTTTCATCCGTATTATGGATCTCTACTCATGGTTCAAGAATATAGTCTAGATTATATGGGTCCTCAGGAGGAAGATAGGATGTTATACTTGAATTGATTGTAGTGTTATTACTTCCTCTTCCCCTGTTGTCCCTTTGAGGTAATATCATTCTGGTCACCTATGTATAAGACTTACTTCTGTAAACGCCTCGTTTTGATCACTGTTTTGGTGCGTTTGTACTTTTTTGTTATTTCAAATTCAATAAAAAGATTGCAACAGAAATGAAAACAGTAACATGCAACAAGAAACCCATGGATGTTTTCTGTGCAAGAAACAAGGTAATTTAAAAGCAGATTAAAGAATCTGGAAAGTTGGAATGCAAAAACAAACTAAACCACAAAAGGCCGAAAGTGTGCAGGATGAAACTGATTTTTCTTCAGATATTGAATATGTTTTTCAATCCAAAAGTTGTTCCTCATCTTTGAATCATGGTGTGTTGATTCAGGAGCTATGGGTCAAATGACAAATGATAGAAACTTCTTTATTCACTTTGACCAGTGTAAAACAGAAAAATATCACTACAGCTAATGGGCAAATAATGGAATCAGAAGAGATAGGAGACAGTTTTACTTAACTGTCCTACTTCCCAGAGTGTCACCAGAAAGACACCCGTGAAAAATGTATTTTCGGTCCCTGCTCTTGAAACTAATCTTTTGTCCGTGAAGAAGCTCACAAAACAAGGCAATGTAGTGACCTTCCAAGGTGACAGTTGTGCTATCACAAATAAAATATGACTTTCAAAGGCTAAAATTACATATGAACTGTATCAGCTGAACTGCAATGAAGTGATTAATACTGCCAAGGAGGAAAACATTCAAATGGCATTCACACAAGGCACAGACAACTTGGGCACAGAAGTCCTAACATGAAGAAATTAACTGAGAATGACTATGCAAGTCAAATAAAAAATCATCCATGTGATCAAACAATGAAATGTACCAGCTGTATAAAAGGAAAAATGACAAGAAAAGCCTTTCCAAAGCAGAGTAACAACAGAGCTAAAAAAAACCTCTGGACTTAATACATTCAGAACTTTGAGGTCCAATGGAAAAATTGACTCTAGGAAAGAAGAGGTATTTTCTCACTTCTTATAGATGATTGCTCCAGGTATCCTACACTATGTCTGTTACACAGCAAAAGTGAAGTAAGCCACAAATTTGGCAAATGCCAAGTGTATTGCACACAGACAATGGAAGTAAATATACAGGTGATAACATACAGGCGATTCTCAGAACGCATGGCATAATATTTCAAACTAATGTACCACACAACCCAGAACAAAATGGGGTTGCAGAAAGAATGAACCATACTCTATGTGAGAATGGAAGAAACCATGCTATTTGATGCAGATATGCCGACCACATACTGAGAGGAGGCAAATATGACTGCATGCTATCTCCAAAATCGACTAGTAGGAAAATCAACTGAGAAATCTCCATATGAACTGTGGAATGAAAAGACCCCAAATTTTAACCATTTAAAAATGGTTGCAAGCAAAGCCTATGTACACATGCCAAAAGAAAAACGTATGAAATGGGAAGATTGCGCAAAGGAAGGTGTACTTGTGGGGTACAGTGAATCTCAAAAGTGATACAGAATTCTACACCAAGACCCAAACACTGTAGAAGTGTAGCTGTCGATGAAACTTCAATGTGTTAAAATTTAATGAACTAACACAAATCCTTCCAACTGAGGGAAATTCTACATCAGTGTCACATGAAGATAAGCAAAACAGTGACACAGAAACAGAAATTAACTTCTTCCTGCTGAACGCACGCAAATGTGTGGCCTCTCGGTGTCTGGGCCTTAACGCCGAGCAGCCACACATTTGCATGCAATTAAAAAAAACATATGTGCTGAGAGTGTGCACCCTGCGCGCTCCCAGCACACATGTCCGGTACTCACAGAAAGGTCCCGATCTCGTCTTGTGATTGGGACCTCTCCCGATCATGTGACCGCCGTGACAGCGAATCACGGTGGTCACATGACCCTGAAACCCCGGCTTCTGAAACTCTTAAAGGGCCAGAAGGCGCCGGCGCCAAGGGGTTAATGCCGACAATCCAAATACTGCAAAAAGAAGAAACCAGGTCACAAGAAACTTCAATCAGGAAATTCACCAGAAGAAATAAAGACATTCCAGCCAAATGTCTGTCCTGTGTTGCTTGTGTAGCATTAGAACAAGAGCCACATTCATGGGATGAGATGTAAAGACTTACAACCCATGAGAAACAACAGCTGATGAAGAGATGGCATCTCTCAGTGAACTGAAACAAATTTATAGAACTGAGATCTGAAATGGGATAAATATAAGAAATATAAAGAATAGTTGTTGAGTGGGGTGTGTTGAAATATAGTATATATTTTGTGCAACAACTACATCAGTATTCAGTAGAGATACATTATATTACCAAAAGTATTGGGACACCCCTCCAAATCACTGGATTCAGGTGTTCCAATCACCTCCATGGCCACAGGTGTATAAAATAAAGAACCTAGGCATGCAGACTGCTTCTACAAACATTTGTGAAAGAATGGGTCGCTCTCAGGAGCTCAGTAAATTCAAGTGTGGTACCGTGATAGGTTGCCACCTGTGCAATAAGTCCATCTGTGAAATTTCCTTGCTGCTAAATATTCCACAGTCATCTGTTAATAGTATTATAACAAAGTGGAAGCAACTGGGAACAACAACAACTCAGCCATGAAGTGGTAGGCCACAAAAAAGGACAGAGTTGGGTCAGTGCATGCGAAGTGTACAGTGCGCAGAAGTCGCCAACTGTCTGCAGCGTCAATAGCTTTAGACCTTCAAACTTCATGTGGCCTTCAGATTAGCACAACAGTGCGTTGAGAGTTTTATGGAATGGATTTCCATGGCCGAGCAGCTGTATCCAAGCCTTATGTCACCAAGTGCAATGCAAAGTCTCGGATGCAGTGGTGTAAAGCACACCGCCACTGGACTCTAAAGCAGTGAAAATGTGTTCTCTGGAGTGAAGAATCATGCTTCTCTGTCTGGCAATCCGATGGACGTGTCTGGGTTTAGTGGTTGCCAGGAGAACAGTACTTGCCTGACTGCATTATGCAAAGTGTAACGTTTGGTGGAGGGGGGATTATAGTGTGGGGTTGTTTTTCAGGGGTTGGGCTTGGTCTTTTAGTTTTAGTGAAGGGAACTCTTAAGGCATCAGCATACCAAGACATTTTGGACAATTTCATGCTCTCAACTTTGTGGGAACAGGTTGGGGATGGCCCTTTCCTGTTCCAACATGACTATGCACCAATGAACAAAGCAATCTTCATAAAGACATGCATGAGCAAGTTTGGGGTGGAGGAACTTGACTGGCCTGCACAGACTCCTGACCTCAACCCGATAAAACACATTTGGGATAAATTAGAGTGGAGACTGCGAGCCAGGCCTTCTCACCCAACATCAGTGCCTGACCTCACAAATGCACTTCTGGAAGAATGGTCAAACATTCCCATAGACACTCCTAAACCTTGTGGCCAGCCTTCCCAGAAGATTTGAATCTGTTATAGCTGCAAAGGGTGGGCCATCTCAATATTGAACCCCACAGACTAAGACTGGGATGCCATTAAAGTTGATGTGCTTGTAAAGGCAGACATCCCAAAACGTTTGGCAATATAGTGTATATTCTTTAACCAGTATATGACAGTGTTTATATGTGTGTAGCTGCATCTATGGTACTGTAAAATCTATGTCTTTCTCTGAATAATAAAGTTTCCTGTTAGCAGAGAAGCAGCAGATGTCTGTTCTGTAGAGCTATATACAGAATCTCTAACAACTGCACTATAGACGATACTGCACAACATCTTGTCCTTACTGAACTCCCTCTGTACATTCTGTACATTCTGTGCTATATAGTTTATACTCCTCATGGTTCCACATTACACACTTTACTGTTTGCTATCTACTCCACATACTACAGTTGCAAGAAAAAGTATGTGAACCCCTTGGGATTACGTGGAGTTTTGCATGAATTGGGCATAAAATGTGCTCTGAACGTTATCTAAGTCACAACAATAGAAGAACACAGTCTGCTGAACATAATACTACACAAACATTAGATGTTGCCATGGTTTAATTGCACATAACATGTAAACATTCACAGTGCAGGGAGGAAAAAGTATGTGAACCTTTGGACTTAATAACTGGTTGACCCTCCTTTGGCAGCAATAACCTCAACCAAACGTTTCCTGTAGTTGCAGATCAGACCTGCACAACGATCTGGAGTAATGTTGGACCACTCCTCTTCACAAAACTGTTTCAGTGTAGCAATATTCTTGGGATATCTGGTGTGAATCGCTCTCTTAAGGTCATGCCACAGCATTTCAATCGAGTTGAGGTCAGGACTCTGACTGGGCCACTCCAGAAGGCGTATTCTGTGCTGTTGCAGCCATTGTTTTGTTGAATTACTTGTATGCTTTGGGTCATTGTCCTGTTGCATCACCCATCCTCTGCGGAGCTTCAGTTGGCGGACAGATGGTCGTACGTTTTCCTGCAAAATGTCTTGATAAACTCTGGAATTCATTTTCCCATCAATGACAACAATCCGTCCAGGCACTGAGGCAGCAAAGCAGCCCCAATTCATGATGCTCCCTCCGCCATGTTTTACAGTGGGGATGAGGTTTTGATGTTGGTGTGCTGTGCCTTTTTTTCTCCACACATAGTGTTGTGTGTTCTTCCCAAACAACTCAATCTTGGTTTCATCTGTCCACAGTATATTTTGCCAGTAGTGCTGTGGAACATCCAGGTGCTCTTTTGCAAACTTCAAACGTGCTGCAATATTCTTTTTGGACAGCAATGGCTTCCTCCGTGGTGTCCTCCCATGTACTCCATTCTTGTTTAATGTTTTCCTTATTGTAGATGTGTCAACAAAAATGTTAGCATGTGCCAGAGATTTCTGTAGGTCTTTAGCTGACACTCTGGGATTCTTCTTTACCTCATGCAGCATTCTGCGCTGTGCTCTTGCAGTCATTTTTACAGGACGACCACGCCTAGGGAGAGTAGCAACAGTGCTAAACTTTCTCCATTTGTAAACAGTCTGTCTTACCATGGACACATGAACATCAAGGCTTTTGGAGATACTTTTGTAACCCTTTCCAGCTTCATGCAAGTCAACAATTCTTGATCGTAGGTCTTCTGAGAGCTCTTTTCTGCGAGGCATGGTTCACATCAGACAGTGCTTCTTGAAACCAGTAAACCCAAAACAGGTGTGTGTTTTTTAAGGGCAGGACAGCTGTCAGCAACACATCCAATATCATGACACTGATTGGAATCAAGGTTGGCTCACTCCTGGCTGCAATTATCTCTGGGAGAAGTCATTAAGCTAGGGCCTCACATACTTTTTCCTCCCTGCACTGTGAATGTTTACATGTTATGTGCAATTAAACCATGGCAACATCTAATGTTTGTGTAGTATTATGTTCAGCAGACTGTGTTCTTCTATTGTTGTGACTTAGATGACGTTCAGAGCACATTTTATGTCCAATTCATGCAAAACTCCACGTAATCCCAAGGGGTTCACATACTTTTTCTTGCAACTGTATACCATATTTCTCCTACTCTATACTATATTTCGCACTACTGTCTGTTGTACCGCTCAGACATTTCTGCAAATATTTACTTGAAAAAAACTGGTTGAACCTAAATGACAAAGGCTCTATCAATGGCAGTTAGCTTAGAGCAGGGGTCCTCAAACTACGGCCCGCGGGCCACATGCGGCCCGCCGAGGCCATTTATCCGGCCCGCCGGCAGGGGCATATTTTCCGCGAGGAAGGGACACTAAGTACAGGGGCGGGCAGGGGGCTGCTGTACCTTACCTGGCTCCGGTCCCAGTCCCACAACAATCCAGTCCAGGAAGTGCTGCTCCTTCATTCACTCTGGCCACTCCCTCACTCCTGCAGCTTGGCTCCGCCTCCTCACCGGTGATTGGGCACCAGAACTGTAGCTCAGGAAAGGCACACAGGCGGCCAATCACCTGCGAGGAGGCGGAGCCGAGCAGCCCCACGAACAATGAGTGAGGGAGAGGCTGGAGTGAAGAAGGACAGCTAAGGTAAGTGTGCCGTGCTGATGGTGCTGCTGCAACCAGGTACGCTGGCTGCAGCAGCACCATGCTGGATCAGGGGTCAGCAAGTTAAGTGTCATTGGTGTCAGTGGGAGGAACAGTGCCCCATCATTGGTGTAACTGATACTAATGATGGGGCATTATTCCTCCCACTGACACCAATGATGGGGCACTATTCCTCCCCCCACTGACACCAATGATGGGGCACTATTCCTCCCCCCCACTGACACCAACGATGGGGCACTATTCCTCCCCCCCACTGACACCAACGATGGGGCACTATTCCACCCCCCACAGACACCAACGATGTAACATTATTCCTTGCCCCACTGACACCAATGATGGGGTACTATTCCCCCCCACTGACACCAATGACGTACTATTCCTCCCACTGACACCAAAGATGGGGCACTATTCTTCCCACTGAGACCAATGATGGGGCACTATTCTGCCCACTGACACCAATGATGGGGCACGTTACTTCCCACTGACACCAATGATGGGGCATGTTTCTTCCCACTGACACCAATGATGGGGCACTATCCCTCCCACTGACACTAATGATGGGGCACGATTCTTCCCACTGACACCAATGATGGGGCACTATTCCTCTTACTGACACTAATGATGGGGCACTATTCCTCCCAATGACACCAATGATGGGGCACTATTCCTCCCACTGACACCAATGATGGGGCACTATTCCGCTCCATAAGACACACTTGGGGGGAAATGGTCATCTCCTGTACTGTGTCCGCATTTGCTCATAGTTTTTTTTTTTTTTTAAACTATTGTCCGGCCCTCCAATGAGGGACAGTGAACTGGCCCCCTGTTTAAAAAGTTTGAGGACCCCTGGCTTAGAGCATATGCTTGTCCACACACACATTCCGCTCCTCCTACGGCAGCGCTGTAGCTGTGAACACATGCTTATAAATATACCCCCAAAGTGTTTTGTGCTGACAGCTTATGATGTTAACCCTCTGATTCTACTTTTATCATTTTAGTTTAGCTTTAAAAAAAACATATTACATTGTACTACGGAAAGGAATAATGATTAGCTTTCCACTATGTGCAATGTTGCCTGCCTACATCCAGACCTACATGACTTTTCCATAAATTTAGGCAAAAATCACAAGATCACTTAAAGAAAGATTGAGTTTCATTGTTAAAAGGTCATTCAGTTTAGAAATGACACCAGATTCAATGAAAGGAACGTATCTGTATTAGCCACAGAAAGCAGGCTCTAACTGCCATTTCCAGCGCAGATTAGAACAAATGATTGGTTGCTCATGTTAACAGTCCTCCTTTTTTCTTCTTTCAGTAGAACAGTATGGAGACTTTTATGTGTAACTTCCATACTTAATACCTGCCTTGTGATTTTTACTATTCTATTGCTACATTGGGCACATCTTGTTACTAAGAAAAATGCAGGGCTCACAATGTCACCTTAAGACACTGATAATGATATAAACATTTCTAAGACTGCAAGATCAAGGGATGAATCTAACCAGGGGCAATTTATCACCATTTAAGCCTTTCTTGAGCAGCTGGTTTCTTTGCTTTTCTCCTGTATTTTTCCTTTTTTGAGTTTCCTTAATCCCTCTGTGCTCCAAGTACTGACTATTATAGTTTTGTGCTATACTACAAGGGTTCAGATGACTCTAAAATGTGGTACAAAAAAAGCATTTCCCTGTTCAGAATTTATTGTCTGAATTATTTTGTGCATACAAACAATTGACCAAAACCTCTGCTGCGTACCAATCACAAAGAATTCAAGCACATTACATAAATCCTCTGTAAAGTTCTACAGTGTTCGGTCATGTACACTCTCTATAAGCTTGGATCATTCTAAACTCCAGAAGTACCTGTAATGAGGATTATAAATCTACTTTTATTCAGTCCCCATATTTACATACACAGCAGCAACACATTCTTCACCATTCAAATACTTCCCTTATTCAGTGGAATTTATAATCTGAACACCTTGCTGCTGCTACAGTCATCTAGTAAAAAAACTATATAGGCATTTAGACTGAAGTCTTTTAGTCTACCACTACATCTCTAGACTGGGACATTCCATGCTTCAATTATTTTTATTTTACTGTTATTCTACTGAATTTATTTAGGCTCAGAAATTTGCACACCACTTTAAAAAAATAAAGAAAGCCAGTACAGTTACAAAGCAATTCAACATAAAAGGGATGGGAGAACCCTGCTGCTGAGAGCTTACAGTCTAAAGAGATGGGCAAGTGACACAAATTTGAATTAAAGTGTTACTAAACCCACAGCAGTAATATCAGTCTGTATCTGCAGTAAAACTTGCTTGTTATACTCACTGTGAATCTAAGGGGTTTTAATCGTCTGCATTGAACAAAGAGGCTCTTTGATCATGTCTTCTCTGATCCTCCCCTTCTTTCACTGTCGCCAAGCTATCTGCCATAGTAAGAGCAGCAGTGGCAAGTCTACACATACTGTTTGGTGTGTATTGCTTGAGAGGTTTTTTTGGGGGGGAGAATGCATGTGCTCGGCACAGGGCTAATCAGTGCTGTCCAGAGGGTCAGGGGTCATGCAGCTTCATAGGACAGTCAGAGAAGAATGAAAACTCCTCCTACAAGATTCACCAGTGCTTGGTCAGACACTGAAAGAAGTCACAAAACTGCTATATACTGCTGATGAGAAAAGGTATTTATTAGTTTAAATGCACCAAAATAATTGCATTTCTATGTTCTGTGTACTGTGGAAAACCAGATATAGTGAATACAGGGTCCTGGGTTTAGCACTTTAACTCTAAATAAAACTTTGTATGAAAGGAGAAGTATATCCAAAGCAATTTTGGCTATAGTTAGCCTTAAGTCACAGAAGTGCAGTTCATTCTGCACTCTCTTGACCTGTTTTCAGCTAAAGCCTGCTGTCAGCTGACGTCACAGCAGCCAGTCCAGGCTTTGAAAAGATCCTGACCATATGGTTAGGATCCACCCAGAAGCCTGGTCCAGCACCTGGCTCAGCCTCTCAGTGATCCACCAAGAGCCTGAGCCAGCCGCTCCTACCCCTTCCACAGCCCAGCACCCCAGTGAATGCCGGAGGGGCAGAGCAGAGAGCTGCAGACTAACAGTCATGGCTCTCTGTTCAAAGTGAAGGGAGAGAACTGACCAGTCAATGGTGTTTGATTGCTCAGTCCTCACTGCAGAGCCGGCAGGGGACAGACACAGCATCATATCAATGTTACATCCACCTGCGTGGGTATAAATGTTTTTTTTTAACAAGTCCATACTTCTCTTTTTAACTACTATAAAATACAGTTGTTATGCAGAGGTGAGATAGACTTCCCTAAAAAACGGTTTCAAGGATTGTCTGAAGGATCGCCTCTTATTAACCAAAAAATTCAAATATATATATGTATACACACATACTGCATGTTAAAATGTGTTTTTTATATATTACAAAATATATGAAAAATATTTTTTAAAAATATATTCTTCAGATTGTTTTTAACATATATATATATATATATATATATATATATATATATAATTTTTTTTTTATATATTTTGAAATATATTGAATATTGTAGCATTTCAAATATATGTCAATATATTTGGAAAGAGTATTTTTAAAATATATTTCAAATATATTTTTCTTCCATGTGGGTGGCTGACATCACTCAGCCGCTTTAGGCTGGGGAAAGATCCCGACTTTAAAGTCGAGATCCATCCCAGAGTCTGGAGTGGCACCTAGGTCAGCCTCTCAGAAAGAAGCTGAGAGCCTAAGCTAGCCGCTACCTCCCCATCACAGCCCAGCACTCCAGTAGGCCTGAGGGGCAGAGAAGACAGCAGTGAGAACTCAGCGTTCAACATTCATGTGAGTCCTCACACTTAGAACTGGCAGGGGACAGATGCAGCATCAGACCAATGCTCCAACCACCTAGGTAAGTACAACTCTGGAGAAAAAAAATTGCCCATATTTCTCTTTTAAAGCTTAACCAAAACAAGTTTCCTGTTAGCTTGCCAATGTTGTTAAGGAGATCAGGAGAAGGAACGCCCTGCTCTCTCCTCTTCCATCTCTTCCCTATGTCCATGGAGAAGACATGTGGTTAGAGCTAGAAGGACATATTAAACCCTGGATAGATCTAACAAGGGTAGGGATACAAGGATTGACAGTCACAGGGGTGAATTATAGCAGCTTTAATTGTACAGTGGCTATGGATATCAAACTTATTACATGGTAATACCATGAAAGCACCTCTCAAACAAGTGCCCATGAATCCATACCGAGCACACTAATTCAGTATGGAATTCCATATCCAGAGTGACGTGCATTCAAGTGTATCTGCCTGACCTGCTAACCCCACTCTCTCCTCCTTCCATCTGTGATGCTGTACCTTTTCATCTCAATATGTCTATAATCGCAAGCAATCTCTCTGATTGGCTTTAGAATGTAATGAGAGCTGATATACTCTGACCATGTGTTTATGTAACCCAGTGTCCCAGTATGCAAGTGAACTCCCAAGTGTTGCAAGGAGTTCACAACAGCTAACAACCAGGGGCAAAAATAAAAGTACAGATATAAAATCTAAAGAGAGCGGCCTGTAACTGATATCTATTATCTGCCCATGGCTTTCCCAAAAGAATCCATTATGGCATTAGCCATTGCTTTGTAATAGTCCCAAGAGGAAAAGTGTTAGAGCAGCACAGTACTCAAGGTACTTATACTGTATGTTCTATTATTACCACCCAGGCAACAAGAGGATTAAATCATCCCTAAAATGAAAATGTTTTTTACTGCTTATGAAAATAGTCAAGATTTAATAACATGACATACATTACAAAATACTGTGTTGTACTGTGCCATATGGTCTTCAAGTTACTTCTCCAAAGCGGGTTACATATCAGATTCAGTTTTAGATGTGGGTCATACTAGCTAATATTAGTACTTCTCTACATCCTCTCTTTCTGTTTTTTTTTTTCATTTGATATAGTGAAAGCTGACAGTAATCTATATATCCTGTCACCATTTGGATTTTCTTAGCCTCTGGTTTCTAGTTCACATTTTTTTTTTAAATTAAAAAGCCTCTTATCTCTAGTGCCCTAGTATTACTGCATGCAGCAAAAATATTCACAAGTATGCCATTTCTTGACATGACTAAGTTGCTGATGCATGCCTTATCATAAATGTACATTATTCTCCTCTAGCACGAAGATGTAGCAACTATTTGCATATGGAAAGAAGTCTAATGCCTGATTACAGTTTACTAAACTGAAACAGCTGCAGTATTTCTCAAGGAATATTCCTCTGTGTCTCACAGTTAATACAGTAATTTCAGTAAATTAAAAAGTTTAGAATCAGCCTTTCAAGGCGAGATGTGTGATAATCAGGAAATAAGCATGACAGCACATTACAGCAAGGTGTACATCACATTACATTTATTATCCAAAACATTTCTTTTAAATTCATTTGTAATCTGAGAATATCATAATACCTCTTTAACTGCCAGTCATTTATGTCCCCGTGGTTATGAGACTGAAAGTAGAACAGAACTTCCGCTATAAGAAACAGCAAACAGGCAGCCTTTTATTGCAGAGGTGCACTGCAGAAGAAAAATGCTTCACACTCAAGAAGATGTTGGCTCCGATGAAGGACTGTTGGACGGGTAAGTATTCACCCTTTAGTCCTGCATTAAAGCAGCTCTGTCCTCACAGAGTATTTGAGGCTTCCATAGCTGATCTTTATTTGAGAATGCTAGTTCTCTGACTGTCATGCTTCAAGGTTGACTGAGTCTCTGACCCAGAACAAGCAAGTGAGAAATTCTGACAGTTTCTACACTCAATTGCAATATGCTTTTCCAGGTATGTGATTTAAAAGTACTGAATCCATACAGCCAAGCATCTAGGATTGTCAGGAAGTGATCATTGAAAAGCCTCATACACAGGGCTTTTTTTTCAGTGGGAACATAGGGGAACACAGTTCCGGCACCCCCAGCCCTGAATGTATGTAATGAAAAAGGGTACTGGGGTGTACTGAAGGGTCCATTGATACTAGCTGCTGGAGGATCTATTGTTGCTGGAGGGGATATATTTTTGGGGGGTCTATTGATTCTGGGGGTCTATTGTTGCTGGTGGGGGTCTATTGTTGCTGGTGGGGGTCTTATGTTGCTGGGGGGGTCAATTTTTGCTGGGAGGGGTCTTCTGTTGAGGGAGGGGTCGATTATTGCTGGGTGGGGTTCCATTGTTGCTGGCCATTCACAAAAGATTGTACAGCCTGTGGGCTGTCATAGATTGGACTTCTGTCACATCACTGCCATGAGGGTTCCCGATACCCATTGATGAAACCCACATAGAGTCCACTGGTGGCAGCCTATACATTTGCTCAGCCCTCCCCCAGCATGCACTAGTACTCTCCCTGGTTTTCTCATTCATTATTCCCCCTCTGCTCCATTTACTACAATGGGATCTGGAAGGAAGCACAGGCTGCTTGATCTCCCATGCCTTTCCAGGAAGCAAAGACAGGGGTCCCTCCACTGCATCCCATTGAACCGCCGCTTATCCCCTGTACCTGCCAGCATTTACACACAGTCCTCACTTCCCAGCAGCACTACTACTGCCACTGCCACTCTTCTTCCAGAAACACAGGTGTAATTTCTGATCAGCCCCAGCAGATGGGTTACACAGTCCAGCAATTCTAAGTAATGTTTTACTGTTATGAATGAACAGGCAGCGCTGGGGGACTGTGTTAAGCAACACCAGGCCCAACAGCACTGATCTTTCATTCCTAAACGTAAAAGACCATTCTCCACTGTTGGGGCTGTGTAATCCATCTGCCAGTGCTGTGCATGTTTACAAGCAGCAGCAGATAGATCACACAGCCAATGCAGAGCTGAGTGTTTCTTTTATTGTTATGAATGAACAATCAGTTCTATTGGAGATGCGTGATAGAGCTGCAGGTGCCCTGTATGTTTACTATCAGTTGGCTGCTCTATCATACAGCCCCAACAGCGCTGATTGTTCATTCGTAATAGTAAAACAACAGTCAGCTTAGAGAGGCTCAAATATGGCTGTATCTTCCTCCAAAGGAAACCCCCAAAACTGGGCTTCTGATTAGGGTGAAGCTGCAACCAGTATTAACATAAATAAGGAGGTGCTTTATTTACGCCGTGGGTCCACCAGTGAGAATAGGAACAAGTGATATATGCACTTGGTCCCCTGGGGAATGAAATAAAATGTTTGTGAGATTTTTTTTTTTACATAGCCATAATATAATACTAATTATTACCCTGACCACATTTGGAAATTACATGGTAAAGTGTTAAAAGGTCTGGTTCACACTAGTGCAATTTTAGATGCACAGAATAACATGACAATGAGCATTATATAGTTTTCAATGATGCCTGTTCACACCAATACAAACAAATGGCCACTGCCCCAATCTATAACTGGCCTTCACAGCAAGGAGCACATGGAAGGGCGACACATGTCAAACAATAAGATGCAAAACAGTTAGCCAGGACAATTTGGTTGGTAGCAAGCTGGTCTGTAAGTTGAGCTGGGAATTTTTCTTTTTATTGTTTGACATGCATCACCCTTCCATATGCTCCTTGCTGTGAAGGCCAGTTATAGATTGGGGCAATAGCCATTTGTTTGTACTGTTGATATATTGGTGAGGGGACGCACTGGACACTTTAGCCACCATAAATGCTGGGTGTCCAATGTGCCCCTGTGCCTTTAAGGAGGGGTGGGCTCTCTCAGGCTCACCTGCCCTCAGTCTATCCGTTATGATGCATGTGCTCCTACATTGGAGACTCTCAAAATGATCGAGTTAGGAACTGCAGAATAATGGGGTGCCATGAATAGGCTCTGCAGCTTAAGCATGTATTTGCAAGTGTGTGCAAACTAATCCCCTAATTTTAATGCAAATTGTTTAGATAGGACAATTCGGTTGGTCAATAAGTTAAGTTGGGAATTTTTCTTTTTATTGTTTGACTGCTCACATCAATGCAGCACAGCACGGCATGGTTTTGGAAAAGGATCTAATACTACAAGGGGCATTCAAGTCAAACCTGGACTTTTAATTTTCCAGGTATAAAAATGGATGCTAGTGCGTTGGTACCACAAGCAGTAGTAAGTGGCAAGTGTGTCCCATTACTGATAGATGGCACACATGTCGTGGGCCAGTTCAGAGACTATTAATCAAGATGACAGACAACAGTGTCAGTATTTGCATGGAACAGCGTGTGGTGATGAAGTTTCTTGTGAAGAAAGGCGTAAAACCCATGGATACCTACAGAAGACCTTAAGCACAGTACAGTGATGAGATGCTCAGCTGCAGTAAGACATTTGAATGTTTTAAATGTTTCAAAGATGGCCATACATCCATCAGTAACAATCCCAGCTTTGGTGGTTCCCAGCCCACAGCAGGCATAACCTGTCGTGAAATTGCACAAGAGACAAACCTTTCTGCGGGAACAGTGAACACAATGATGATGAAGTAAAGCAGGTTGTCCTAGGATGGTTCAGGCGTATTGACAAATATTTCTATGACAAAGCTTTCCAGGTATTAGTTAAACAGTGAGATAAATCTATAAATGTAGCAGGGGGAGTATGTTGAAAAATAAATGCAGTTCCCACTCCTTGAATTTGTTCTTTTATTATATAAACTTAAAAGTCCTGGTTTGACTTGAGCGCCCCTTGTACTTTGGTGGGATTCCAGCGTGATTTTGGCCCCATAGACTTTTTTACCAAACCAAAATGTTCCTTTATTGAAGAAAATGGCATAAGTACAACTCACAGGGACAATAGGATAAAAGAAAACCAGTACAGGCAGTGAAATAGACATCACATACAAGTGGAGTAATACAGAGCATCACAAAAACAAAAATCCACAAATAGCAACATCCCACCCACACATCCCAGAGAGAGGGGACCACAGCCAAGGCCAGGCCCATACCAGGATGGATCACCAGAGAGAGGGGCTTACTTATTGGGCCAGCTGTGGCTGCCGTACCCTGTCAAATGTTTGTGGGCAGTTCCTATTAATGTATGTCAATTTATACATAGGAAGGACATAATCAACAGCTTTTTCCCAAGAGTCAATAGAGAGGAGTGGATGATGCATTCCATTTAAGTATAATTTCTTTCATTGCATAGTATAGTACAGGGGTCTGCAACCTTTAAGACATAAATAGCCACTTGGACCCGTTTCCGAGAGGGAAAAAAAGACTGGGAGCCGCAACACCATTGCAACATTTAAAACAAATCCGACACTGCATATATTGCAAAAAGCGCTCTGGTCATGAAGGGGGTTTAAGGGCCCAGTAAGCAAAGGGTTAATCAGGGCCACAGTGTATCGTCATAATCACAATCATAGCCTTAGGTCAGTGGTGGGCAACCTTTTTTTTCAACTGAGCCAAATCTCGCCAAAACCACGATTGAAATTTATTTTGAGAGCCACATTTTTAAAACTGAAAATACATCCCCCATATAGTAATTCATCCCCCATATAGTAATTCATCCCCCATATAGTAATTCATCCCCCATAGTAATTCCTCCCCCATATAGTAATTCATCCCCCATATAGTAATTCATCCCCCATATTAAGTCCCCAAGTCCCCCCTGTGTCAATTCACTTACCTTTGCTCCGCGCGTTCCTCTCGCCGTGTTCCCGCGCCGTTCCGGTGTAGCATGAAAATCTGTCTCCTATGAGGATCTGTCCCCCTCGACGTATCTGTGCATGTGCCAGTTTCAGGCATTATCAGCCAATCGGCGATCTCCGGCACATGCGCAGATACGTCGAGGGGAACAGATCCTCATAGGAGACAGATTTTCATGCTACACCGGTCTTTGTGAGAGGAGCCTAGCGGGAGCCTAGCTCCGCGGGCCGGATTAAAAGGTCCGCCGGGCCGTAGTTTGCCCATTGCTGCCCTATTGCCTGTCACCTGGTGGGCAGTGTGCTCCGGAGCCGCAGCCAAGGTGAAAAAGAGCCGCATGCGGCTCTGGAGCTGCGGGTTGCCAACACCCGGTATAGTAGGTAAGAGATTAGCAACTTGGTATACCGTGGACTTTGCTCATCATCCTGAACGGCAAGCAATGCCAAGGCTGGCGAGACTGGTAAGGTCAGGTGCAGGCGGAGTTTGATGAGCTCAAACACCGCTGACCAGAATCTGGATACCTCCAGGCAATCCCAAAACGTGGTAATAGGTGCCATCTGTCAGGTGACATCAAGGACAGACTGAGGACCGCTGAGGGTAAATCCTGTGCAACTTTTGAGGTGTATAATACACCCTGTGTAGAAGTTTCATCTGAATCAATTTATCCGCGGAGGAGATCACCAATTTCGAACTGTCCTCAGAACAGTCCTCGCTATCTAGGGTGGGAATGTCAGCTCTCCAGGCCTCCCAAAGGGCCTCCATTTTGTGGGAATCTATACAGAGTAGAGGTGAGTAAAGGAAGGGAAGGAGTTTGGATAGGTATTCCTGGGCCAAAAGATCCTCAATACGGTCAGTTGTCAACTGAAGAGGAACAGGAAACTAGGCCCTAGCTGCATGTTGCAACTGGAAGTATTAAAAAGTACATCCACCTAGGGAGCCTAAACTTGCTCCGGAGGTCTCCAAAGGAGAGTAGGGATCCTGAGGCAAAGATGTCTTGCAGAGTTTCAGTACCAAATTGGGCTCTGCCCCATAGATTTTAATGGAAACGTACCAAAACATATCTACATATGATTTGACTTGTTTTTCATGCGATTTCAGAGCTTTGTTTCTCATCACAGCAGATATGCTTATCATTGGCCAAAAGCAAAAATGCAGAGGCATGAAAACGTCATTAAAATGCATCAAAATTGTGTCAAAAATGCAACCAAGTTGCATTAAAAATCATACCAAATTGCAGCTACAGGCGTGTGAAGTTAGCCTTATTTGTCTTGGTACAATATGGAAAATTGACTTGGAGGATGCATCCTTTAAAGTGAATGAATAACTAAAAACTGAGGTTAGTATTAATGTTCCCCAGTATGTTCGATTATGTCCTACCCTGTCTGCTTTAGGCTATCCTTGAAAACTCACTTATTTAGGGAAGCATACCCCGCCTCCATCTAAAAACTGTACTTTGGCCACCTCCATCAGGTCATCACAAAACCATGAGCAGAGCCCTCCTTATCGTTCTGTATTGAGCTGTACCGTTACAGTGCTGCTTTCCTTTATATTTATTCCTTTATACCTTTATAAAGCACTGCTTAAACTGTTGGTGCCATATAAATCCTGTCTAATAATTAAAATAATAAATAATGTAAATCACATATCAGTGACACAATGAAGAGTATCTAATCTCCACATAACTAATTACAGAGAATATACCATCTGTACAAAATCGTGTAAGTGCTGTACACAAATATGCACCTAAACACAGTGTAAACAGCAAGGCATTCACACCATTTTAGTGTTTAAGGGCACTGGACTGTTCTGCCCCAAGGGAAATTGTAGGAATGTTGGGGGATAAATCCCAAAAGACATTTATTGACAAAATTTAAATAGCATTTCGACAATAATTCACCTCCACCCTCACCCATCAAACAGCAGCTAGACGTTTAATTCCTCTGTGGTATTCTGTATCTAAGGTGGTCCAATGAGTAGTTAAGGGAAGATAAAACTCAACCCTGAATAAATAAAAACTGCTATCCCTCATTGGCCACTGAAATATATATACAGTACACTGCTCAAAACAATTAAAGGAACACTTTAATCAGAGTACAGCATCACGTCAATTAAACTCCTGGGATATTGATCTGGTCAGTTAAGTAGCAGAGGGGGTTGTGAATCAGTTTCAGCAGCATTGGTGTTAATGAAATTAACAACAGGTGCACTGTTGGGCAATAATGAGACGACCCCCAAAAAAGGAATGGTTTTACAGGTGGAGGTCACTGACATTTTTTTCCCTACTCCTCTTTTATGACTGTTTTTCACTAGTTTTGCACTTGGCTTGGATCAGCGTCACTACTGGTAGCATGAGGTGATACCTGGACCCTACAGAGGTTGCACAGGCAGTCCAGCTCCTCCAGGATGGCCCATCAATAAGTGCCATTGCCAGAAGATTTGCTGTGTCTCCAAACACAGTCTCAAGAGCATGAAGGAGATTCCAGGAGACAGGCAGTTGCTCTAGGAGAGCTGGACAGGGCCGTAGAAGGTCCTTAACACATCAGCAGGACTGGTATCTTCTCCTTTGCGCAAGGAGGAACAGGATGAGCACAGCCAGAGCCCTACAAAATTACCTCCAGCAGGACACTGGTGTGAATGTCTCTGACCAAACAATCAGAAACAGACTTCATGAGGGTGGCTTGAGGGCCTGATATCCTCTAGTGGGCCCTGTACTCACTGCCTGGCACCAAAGAGCTCAATTGGCATTTGTCATTGAACACCAGAATTGGCAGGTCCGCCACTGACGCACTGTGCTTTTCACAGATGAGAGCAGGTTCACCATGAGCACATGTGACAGATGTGAAAGGGTCTGGAGAAGCTGTGGAGAACGTTGTGCTGCCTGTAACATCGCTCAGCATAACCGTTTTGGTGGTGGGTCAGTGATAGTCTGGAGAGGCATATCCATGGAGACCTCTACAGGCTAGACAATGGCACCCCGACTGCCATTAGGTATCAGGATGAAATCCTTGGACTCATTGTCAGACCCCACGCTGCTGAAGTGGGTCCTGGGCTCCTCCTGGTGCACGAAAATGCCCAGCCCCATGTGGTGAGAGTATGCAGGCAGCTACTGGAGGATGAAGGAATTGATACCATTGAATGGCCCCATGTTCACCTGACCTAAATCCAATAGAACACCTCTGGGATATCATGTTTCGGTCCATCCAATGCCGCCAGGTTGCACCTCAGACTATCCAGGAGCTTAGTGATGACCTGGTCCAGATCTCGGGGGAAATACCCCAGGACACCATTCGTTGTCTCATTAGGAACATATCCCGATGTTGTCAGGCATGCATAAAAGCACTTGGGGGCCATACAAACTACTGAGTATCATTTTGAGTTGCTGCAATGAAATTTTAGAAAAATGGACTAGTCTGCTGCATTGTTTTTTCACTTTGATTTTCAGGGGTCTTTGAATTCAGTCCTCTGTAGGTTGATAACTTTTATATCCATCAAACGATGAGGCATCCTTATGTTCCTAACACATTACCCAGTCCATATCAGTATAAATATCCAACATTATATTTTTCCCTATTAAGATTTGATGTGTTTTCAAAGTGTCCCTTTAATTTTTTTGAGCAGTATATATAGAAAACTGTTCTTTGATAATCCCATTCTTTTCCAACTCCTGTCAGTCTCTTTGTATACAGGCTTCAAGTTGTTGGAGCAACATGCCTTCACAGCCTCCAGCCACAGAATGAAGTGAACATTTTAGTAGATCCCCTATGAAATGCAGACTCATGGGAGGTCAGTCACACATGTGCAAATTTAGCCAATGCCAAAATAACTGCAATAGCAGGCTTCCCCTGTG
Organism: Staurois parvus; assembly: GCF_062004578.1. Taxonomy (NCBI): domain Eukaryota; kingdom Metazoa; phylum Chordata; class Amphibia; order Anura; family Ranidae; genus Staurois; species Staurois parvus. The sequence goes on from NW_028318776.1 coordinate 824,503, forward strand.
AAACAAAGACATTCCAGATTCCAATTTCTATTATGGTTCATTGGGATCACAGCTCAGATCCCTTGAGCCCCATCTGGACCTTGATGATTACTCTTGACTGTGATCACACTAACATGCAATAGTTGTCTCAGAGCACATAAATGCTGGCAAGGCTAATGAGCTCTGTAGAGGATGCCATCTGGAAGAAAGCATGGCACTAGTGAATGATGAATGATGAATATAGCTGTGGAAAAGCACCTATGTGCAAGTAACATGTTCAAGTTTACTGTAGGATTATATGTATACACACTATCAGTACAAATATTCTAAAATCAAAGCAGGGACCTAGCCTTGAGTGAGTCTGTAAGACCAAGTCACTGATAGTCAAATCTTTCTGCAGTTATTAGAGAGCTGTATATAAAATACAAAAAGGAAGTACTATGCGTTGAATAGCCCTTTATTGGTTCAAAGATTCCACAGGTTTGTTAATTACAGTATATGCTGCATACCATACTATGTATTTTGTAATACCATAATACCTCTTAAAACTAGAACATCTTTCTTTATATATTCTTTATTTATTAAAGTCGATTTTCCATATATTACAAAAAGAAAGTAAAAAAAAAAAAAAGAGAGAAAATCCAAACTAAATAATGCAGGCGCTTGCATATTCTAAACAACAGTAAACTTTTTAGACAGTCATGGCCTTTATCCATCTGTAAGAAAGAAAAGGGACAAAAGAAAGAAAAAAAAATTAAGCCATCCCACCATGGCAATTTTCTGCTCTGAAACAAAGATCTTACACTTGGTAATATGTCCCAACCACCGGAAACAGGAGAAAGAAAAGAGAAACAGAAATAACAATAAATACCTATATTACCAATATAAGTATTAATAAATTAATGCTGATACCCCACCCCAGGCCTCATCCAGTGTCCAAAAGGGTTTGATATTCAGGAGTATGTAAAAACTTATACCGCTGGGGCCATTTTAGGCTAAAATTAAATTTCATTTATTTTTGCCAACCATTGTGCCACGGAGGGAGCTTGCTTTTGTTTCCAATGGGCTGGAATACAGCTAAGTGCTGCATTAATTAGCACAGGATCGGTTGTAAGCTACTACTGGATCAGTTTGATAGTGTAGCAGAAAGAGAACCGGTTCAAATTGGAGCAGCTGATCTGTGAATTTTTGTATAATACAGAGGACTTCCATCCAATAAGGGCGCACATTTTTGCAACACCAAAAGACATGTAGCAAGTCCCAAACCACTTTCCCACATCTCCAGCTTAACTTGATGGAAACTTTTTACATAGACAGGGTAGTGTATAATATCACCTGGTGAGAATTTTAAAACCTAGTTCCTGGTATCTAGAGCAAATTGATATTTTATAAGATTGACAGTTTCTAGTAACTTGATCTGGAGTAAACAAAATATGAAGGTCTCTTTCCCACTTTCAAATATATTATTATTATTATACAGTATTTATATAGCGCCAAAAAGTTTGCTCAGCGCTTTACATTATAGTGGGAGACAGTACATGAGATAATACAGTAACAATACAATACACGAGGGGTTCGAGGGCCCTGCTCCTTGGAGCTTACAATCTAGGAGGGAGGGGATAGAGGTACAGGAGGAAATGGCTGTGGGGGATGGAATGGTAGGAGGAGTGGAGGAGATCAGCAGTTAGGTGAGGGCAGGGTAGGCTTCCCAGAAGAGATGGGTTTTCAGGGTGCGCCTAAAGGTGAGGAGGGTAGGTGACAGTCTGATAGATTGGGGTAGTGAGTTCCGGAGGATAGGGGAAGACCTGGAGAAGTCCTGGAGTCGGGCGTGGGAGGAGGAGACCAGGGAGCTAGAGAGTAGGAGGTCTTGCGAGGAGCGAAGAGTACGTGTTGGGTGGTATTTGGATATCAGGTCGGTAAGGTAGTTTGGGGCAGTATTATGAATAGCTTTGTACGTCAGTGTTAGTAGTTTGAATTTTATGTGTTGGGCAATCGGGAGCCAGTGGAGGAAATGACACAGGGGGGTGGCAGAAGCGGAGCAGTTGGTAAGGTGGATGAGTCTGGCCGCAGAGTTCAGGATAGACTGAAGTGGGGATAGTCTGTGATGAGGTAGGCCGGTGAGAAGGGAGTTGCAGTAGTCGAGTCGTGAGATAATAAGGGAGTGAACGAGTTGTTTAGTAGTGTCTGGGGTTAGGAACGAACGTATTTTGGAGATATGGCGGTCTATAACCTACGGGGAGAAAAGCATTCCATAGGTCCATGAGACTGCATGTTTTAAGAGGCTCTGAGGAATCTCTAAGCTGTTTAAATAGAGTCAGTGTACACGCAAAAGCTGATGCTGGTGAGAGTGACGAGAAAAAGTGCAACAATTGAATTTTGGTCTAAGATTAGCTAAAACAGGGTCTGATGCCAACAATTCCATGTAGAACTAGGTGAACGTCTATGATAGCATCATGCAATGCAAGACTAAATAACACTATGGTATTTAGAGTTTTCTTCATGTAATAAAAACAGTAAACATATGCAGTACAGTTTTACACACATGTACTTTATAGGTTATAACATTAAATAACAAGCAGCTTTTCATTGACATTATGATAAAAATATCAGGTCACTTAATTTATTTAAATATCATTTTGCCCTAGGGTCTATAAAGATTATCATCTAGAACAAGCCATAAATCAATGTGAATCTGTCCCTTGTTCCTTAATATACCAAGCTCTCTGCAGAGCATGCAGAATGATGAATTATACTTGTCTTCAGAACAATGTCCTAGGAAGCCATCATGACTGATAGTAATATTATCACTAATGTTTCACATATAACTCATCTGTCATGTCTAGATCACAACCATTTACCGGATGACTTTGTTTCATAGTTGAAAAAACACATTACTTTGATGTCTGCACAGATCCCTTTAATATTTTCCCTTTGTATTGGACCAAGGGGAAGCCATATAGGGTGTTTAAAGAACAACTCCAAAATCTATAATAGACAGGGATCAGAACATTGGGAGATGTGAAGAGAGAGTGCAGAGTTTATAATTCTTAATGAATTAGTCTGATAAATGGCACCATTACATACACCTGTACAACACTTTTGTTAGACATGATGGTATTATGGTACAATGAATAGCTAGGCACCTCTTGAAGTGTACGGAGGCAACACACCAGATATAACTTCAGATGCTTGCAGCGAACGCAAAAGGTGCAGTGCAAGAGCAGAAGCAAAGAGAAAGAAATCACCAGCATTTCAAAGATGTGTTTCCACATTTTTTGCAGACACATATATATTCACATAGATCAATATCCCATCACAATATTTTGAGGTTTTGTAGGGTCCTCTCCCTTTCATAGGGTGACTTAGTGATTAATGACATGTAATGGTTTGCAACATATACAGTAGAGTATATGGTAACCTACAGCAAACAAGACGCCTCGCCCATTGTGATGTCATAATGATGTCATAGTCCTGCCAAAAGAGTGAGAAATATAAAATATGCTGACAAATGGAATCTGCAAACAACACCCAAGTAGACATATAATACCTATGCTGCAAATCATACTGTATATCACTTCTTTTAAAAGACCAGTAAGAGGTTTGGAGATCTGCAGAGTTCACTAGCAACTAATTTTCTTGGCAAGGTAAGTATCTGTTCCACCCAACCACTGCCCATATGCTGGGTATCTGTCTGGCTAAATTTATGTGCAGTGGCAGCACCTGAACGGTTGAAATGCCAGTGCAAGCACAGACAGAGCCAGTACACATGAGCATTAAGAAGGTTGTGCAGGATCACTAGCAGTCACAGCTCACACCATTGTTGCTCAGCACAATTTCCCCTGGTAATATCACTAACGCATAGAGAGAATGTCATACACCGAGAAAGAGAAAGAAAGACAGGAATGAAAAAGGAGGGAGAGAAGGGGAATAAATGTGGGAAACAAGGTGGATATATATATGAAAATGCTGTGTACGCAATGAGACAGACATATCAATGAATAAGGAACAGGTACATCACATTAATACATTGTAGTACAAGACCAAATAAAAATACATAAATCAGCTTCAGCACCACCCATTACCCTCAATGACTGACCAGGGAGGGAGGGTAAAGGGGAAAACAAGAGAGAATAAAATGGGTTGATATCGGTTATCTGTTGTCCAAGAAGCATGTGTAGGAAAAAACTACAGTATGTTTGAACCTTTGGGGTTGTCAGCATCTAGTGTGAAAATCCAGGATGCCTACCTTTTGTTGTCCCAATTACTCCCTATCTATCTTGGTTTCTATTTTGTTAATAATTATAGCCCACAGTTTATGACTTATTAGAATATACATTTTTACTCAATCTCTTTTCTATAGTCTAATGTCAATGTGGTGTTTTTGGTATTTTTTTAAAGGGGTTGTTGGTCTCGCCATTGTATACCTGGGAACAAGGGCATTTGAAGTGTGATGGTAAAACACCTCGCCACTGATCACAGAAATGCAAATTTTACAATTCTACCATTTTGAACAGCACTTTTATCAGATTTGAATCTCTTCCATATTTGTCCTTGAATTCAGCCTATATTAGAAAATTCTGTAAAGATTTATTGTGAAAGTAACCCTCCCGTGTTATTTCATTACAGGTGATAATTTGCTGTTGGCTTCCAGGATATTTCTTTTGAGATGGATGGCTTTTAAAATTGACTCTGCAAAAGCTGTATCTTTGCACAAAGGGAATAATAGCAGTCTGTTTTTGTGGTGTTTTGGTGTCAGGGCCCTTTCTCATGCCTGAAGTGCACAATCTAGAATTCTTTTTGGATAGCCCCTAGCCTAAAATGTTTTGTATATCTGCATAAACTGTTGTTCACGGTCCTAGGGCTGTGAGCAAATGTGAATGACCCTCAGGAACTGTAAAATGGTAAGACTGGCCATTAGATTATCAGGGTGAGTGCTCATAAATCCATTGCAGTCAGGACTGGATTAGATCTCAGGATCCTCTAGGCAGAGAATTCTAAAGCACCCCCCCCCCCCCCCACATTAAAACTGACTTTTTTTTTCTTGATAAAATATTTTCATATAAATATTTTTATATGTGTAAAGGAGAATGCTGCAGACTTTGATGTAAAGGGGAACACTGCGGACTATGATGTAAGAGTAACTCTAGTAATCAGAGCCCCCCCCTTACACAAGAGTCCCCAGAGTTCCACTTATATCAGAGTCATTAGAGTTCTCCTTTACATTAGAATCTGCAGGACACTGTGCACCGTGATGTAAAGGGGAAATCTGATGTAAGGTGGTGTCTGGTCAACAAAGCCATCCCTTACATTACAGTCAGCAGTGTTCCTCTTTACATCAGGGTATGCAGTGTTCCCTATTGCGTCCCCATTCAGTTCTTCTCATAAACAATCTATCTGCTGCATGATCACTTCCATGGGTGTTTGATCTCACACTACACAGGCTGCAGCATCCACATACACAAATTCTCATCAGGGCTGATCTGGTGCAATCCAATAAAAATGAGACATCATGACACTGTTTATTTAATTTAAAGATCCACAGAGGAGGGGATCATAGCAACCAATACAGCGAAGCTCGGCCCAAAAGGGGAAGTTCCACTTTAAGGCTTTGTCCTCCGCTCCCCGTTAAAATTGGCACCTTTGGGGACCGGGGGGAGGGTGTACCCAAATTTGACAGGTACCCGCTCCTACTTTTGCTGCAATCACCTAGGAAACTGGGAAACGTGACAGGTCCCAGAAGACAACAGGCCCGTTCACAAAGTGCAGCGCTACTCACGCATGCGCAGTGGGCACCTGGCTGTGAAGCCACAAGTTGTCGCAGCCAGGTGCCCACAGTGAAGATGCTGTCTCAAGGGGCACAGGACAGCCAGTGAACCCAGCCAGTGTGAGGACACTGTGGAATTGAAGGACGGGTGTCTGTTTTTTTAAAAGTCAGCAGCTACAGTTTTTGTAGCTGCTGACTTTTATGTTTTTTTTCATTTTGACTGGACCTGGACAAAGTTTGTCTCAGACACTATTTAATAATTCTCCCAGTGCTTTCAGAGTGCAAAAATTCTACAAATATTTATCTTGACTAGTTCATGGCCAAGCCACAAAAAATCATTTCAATCTAGCTAGATCACATTTTAAAGTGTAACTCTACTTTCGTAGTAACAGAAAATAGCAAATAATATTGCATATGCAATTGCTAAACAAGTCATATTGTAATTGAAAGTTATTAAAAATTACCTTTCCTTTTCAATCTGCAGTGCTGCAATTTTCTGTAAAATGCAATATGGCAACCTGGAGGCGATCTGTACACAGACAGTGTACAGAACACTTCCCTAGAAATGTCATTTCCTGCTTATGTGATTGGCTTACTGATGACAAAAAAAATCATTTTTGGCTATATACTCCCAAAGAAACAAAAAAAGACAGGCAATACTCTCGATGATAGATTTATTACCAGACTTTCCTTGTACCCTGCCGTTTCAAATTGTGCAGATATATAGGATCGCTGATTCCCTCTGCCCTTCTTCGAACAATCGTGATTGGGCCACTTAAAAAAGAATAATTAGATTTCAGTTGCATGCCACTGGACTTCTTTAATGTTTGGATCCAGCACCTTCACTATCAGTAGATCTCTTTGGGTCTGTCACTATCACTTGGACAGGCAAATTGGTTGGTGTCAGATTGTACAAATGTCTATGAGTGTTATATTTCTACAGCATCTGGAATAGTTTCTACAGGTGAGCAAGGGGTTTACTCGTCCTCTTGGTAGTACTGGCAGACTAAAACATTTCTCCCCTTACATCATTTGATTTTTTCCGCATATACAGCAATCTCACTCTCTATGTTGGCAAATGCGGCAGGTACCAATTCATCTCCAGCCATCTTTTCTCTTATGCTGACCTCTAGAGTAGATATTTGTCTATTGATTTGGCATAGTTGTCTCTTGATTTCTTTAATGACAAGTAGCTGATAGTTCAAAGAGTTCTATGTACAGCTGCGTGGAGCTGATTTCCTTCTCACCTCCTGAGTCCATTTTTTCAATTACTTACCTATGTGGCCAGAAAATACAACTCCTGGATTTCTCACTAAATTCTAATTCAACCTTCCTCTAATTACCTGCTCTTGAAATAGCTCAATATATGGTCCACATGCAAAAAATAATTGGCGCTGCATGCTACCAGTATAGAATAGAGAAATAATCTTCAAATCTATACTTTGCCTTCTACAAGCATGCTTTAAGAGTATTTTTTTAAATTAAAATAATAAACATTTTTTACTTACCTGCTCTGTGAAATGGTATTGCACAGAGTGGCTCCAAACCTCCTTTCCTTGGGCCCCATGCAAAAAATAATTGGAGCTGGATGCTTCCAGGATAGCATAGAGAAATAATCTTCAAATCTATAATTTGCCTTCTACAAGCATGCTTAAAGAGTATTTTTTAAAATTAAAATAATACACATGTTCTACTTACCTGCTCTGTGCAATGGTATTGCACAAAGTGGCTCCAAACCTCCTCTTCTTGAGCCCCCCCGCCGACATTGTCTGCTGCTCCTCTTTAGTGTTTGCGCAGATGTGTGGGCTGACTCCCAAGCCAGGCTCTGTGTGTTTCTAGAGACATAGAGCCTGGCTTGGCCCTGCCACCTGATCCTGCCTCACTGGATTTGATTGACAGCTGCCTCAATGTCCATTCAGAAGAAAGAGAGCAATGCTGTTGCTCTCAGGCACAGTGCTGCTGCTCTCAGGCACAGCTCTGCATCGAGATTGGGTACTATCAATTATTATCCATAACACATCTCCTATTTGTTCCCTTTTGGTCTGCTAGACAAATCTTTGAAAGTGTTTTTTATATATGTTGATAAATGCAAAAAATACCTGTGGATCCTGTTAACTGCAGAAGTTTCCACATGTTATAGAGAATTGGATGGGGGGGGGGGAGTTGTTCTCTAGCTCTGGTACACTTTCTGTTCTAGGGCAACACTGTTGCTCTCTATAGATACACGTGAACGTAGTCACCTTATGACAGAAAGAGTGGGGTAGATTTACTAAAACTGTAAAATGCAAAATCTGGTGCAGCTGTGCATGGTAGCCAATCAGCTTCCAACTTCAGCTTGTGTAGTTAAGCTTTGGCAATGAAACCTGGAAGCCAATTGGTTTCTATGCAGAGCTGCACCAGATTTCTGCACTCTCCAGTTTTAGTAAATAAACCCCAGTGTTACTGGCAGTTTCACAAGGTGAAAATAAAGGAAAATGAATACAGCCACCACACGTAAGCACTGATAGGTGCAATATAAAAAATGTTTGTTTGCTGGTTTAATTATCCTTTCCGGAGGGAAGCAATTAATTAAGTGCTTGCTCCCTCTAGTCACTAATCTACATATCTCTTCCTTTAAAGTGACACTAAATGATATCCTTATTCTGCAAAAATAATCAATACACATCCACTACTTAACCTCTGTGTAACCTTCTCTGTGAGCTCTTTTCCCCCCTCAATTCCACTTGTCTGGAATGCTTTATGCACACTACAAATACCATAGGTCCTAGTCCATCTTGGGAGCGGCTACAGAGGGACCATGGAGCACAAATGTAGCCACTCTCTATCAGCAAGTCAGATCACAGAAGCAAAAAAAAAAAAAACGGAGATTTGCAATAGGCTAAGAGCAAAAGAAGGTACTCTTTGATTCAAGAATACATGCTTGATTAGAATATACATTTTTTAAACCTGAGCTAAGGTCCCATGTACACGGGACACTTTTGAACGATGGAAACTGACTGCTGGAAAACGTAGGTTAAAAAACATCTGTTTAGCTGCTTTTGCATAATGTGTTTATACGCGTTTATGTGTGTTTACATTTAGAAACCTTTTTTTAAGATAAGCACAGGAGAACCTCCCAAATGCCCAGAATGCATTGAAAAGTGGTAAATTATTAACTATTGCAGACTGTTTCAGAGAAATACAGAGAGTAGAAGCAGAGACAGAAGTACAGTGGGGCAAAAAAGTATTTAGTCAGCCACTAATTGTGCAAGTTCTCCCACTTAAAAAGATGAGAGAGGCCTGTAATTGGCATCATAGGTAGACCTCAACTATGAGAGACAAAATGAGAAAAAAAATCCAGACAATCACATTGGCTGATTTGGATATTTGCAAATTATGGTGGAAAATAAGTATTTGGTCAATATCAAAAGTTCATCTCAATATTTTGTTATATATCCTTTGTTGGCAATGACAGAGGTCAAACATTTCCTGTAAGTCTTCACAAGGTTGGCACACACTGTTGCTGGTATGTTGGCCCATTCCTCCATGCAGATCTCCTCTAGAGCAGTGATGTTTTGGGGCTGTCGCTGGGCAACACGGACTTTCAACTCCCTCCAAAGGTTTTCTATGGGGTTGAGATCTGGAGACTGGCTAGGCCACTCCAGGACCTTGAAATGCTTCTTACGAAGCCACTCCTTCATTGCCCGGGCGGTATGTTTGGGATCGTTGTCATGTTGGAAGACCCAGCCACGTTTCATCTTCAATGCCATTCCTGATGGAAGGAGGTTTGCACTCAAAATCTCACGATACATTGCCCCATTCATTCTGTCCTGTACATGGAACAGTCGTCCTTGTCCCTTTGCGGAGAAACAGCCCCAAAGCATGATGTTGCCACTCCCATGCTTCACAGTAGGTATGGTGTTCTTTGGATGCAACTCAGCATTCTCTCTCCTCCAAACACGACGGGTTGTGTTTCTACCAAACAGTTCTATTTTGGTTTCATCCGACCATATGACATTCTCCCAATCCTCTTCTGGATCATCCAAATGCTCTCTAGCAAACTTCAGATGGGCCCGGACATGTACTGGCTTAAGCAGGAGGACACATCTGGCACTGCAGGATCTGAGTCCCTGGCGGCGTAGTGTGTTACTGATGGTAGCCTTTGTTATGTTGGTCCCAGCTCTCTGCAGGTCATTCACTAGGTCCCCCCGTGTGGTCCTGGGATTTTTGCTCACCGTTCTAGGGATCATTTTGACCCCACGGGGTGAGATCTTGCGTGGAGCCCCAGATCGAGGGAGATTATCAGTGGTCTTGTATGTCTTCCATTTTCTAATTATTGCTCCCACAGTTGATTTGTTCACACCAAGCTGCTTGCCTATTGCAGATTCAGTCTTCCCAGCCTGGTGCAGGTCTACAATTTTGTTTCTGGTGTCCTTCGACAGCTCTTTGGTCTTCACCATAGTGGAGATTGGAGAGTGACTGTTTGAGGTTGTGGACAGGTATCTTTTATACTGATAACAAGTTCAAACAGGTGCCATTGATACAGGTAATGAGTGCAGGACAGAGGAGCCTCTTAAAGAAGAAGGTACAGGTCTGTGAGAGCCAGAAATCTTGCTTGTTTGCAGGTGACCAAATACTTATTTTCCACCATAATTTGCAAATAAATTCTTTCCAAATCAGCCAATGTGATTGTCTGGATTTTTTTTTCTCATTTTGTCTCTCATAGTTGAGGTCTACCTATGATGCCAATTACAGGCCTCTCTCATCTTTTTAAGTGGGAGAACTTGCACAATTGGTGGCTGACTAAATATTTTTTTGCCCCACTGTATGTGTTGAGATTAGCTTAGGTGTGAGTTGCTCATTAACATTTCATTGTTTCCAAGGATGGAAAGGTGTCTGGTGGAGTGAGTCATTGAGGCCACCTGGCAGGGGGTCTTCATGAGGAATTTGAGGTGTGAATGGGCATTAACAAGAATGGGAGAGGTCTGAGGTGTGAATTGGTCATTATAATGTGTGACAAACTTGATAGGAACATCCTGTGTTCAGTGTCCATCTGAGTACCTTGAAAACGCTTTACATGCATTTTTCATGATGAAAAAAGGCTCTGGACGGCATCGGGAACTGGAGTTAGAAAAAATATTTCAAACGCAAACGCTTATAAATGTGATTTGCCACGTTTACAAGCGTTTTGCTTTTGAAACGCTGATAAAATCGACTGCTGAGTGCAAGTTTTCTGCTATCAAAAAAATTACTGTAAACTCAAACGACTGTAAACGACTGTAAACGAAGATGTGTACATGGACACATAGGAAAATATTAGGGTGAGTTTAGGGGCTGCTGGAAAAAAACGGTGAACAGCTCCTAAACGTGAGCTTATCAGCTGCAGTGTACATGAGCCCTAAGTGTCTCTTCGACACAATAAATGTATTCCTCATTAGCCAAAGAGGATATAGATCCACTTAGTTTGTACTAAATGCCTTTTCAAATGCATATAATACAATGTAAAAGTAGTAGCAACATCATCACTGTGCTGCACATAGCCTATACAGAGAGTATATGATGTAGAAGGGACCCAGCAGGTCCACCCAGTTCTTTACAGCCGAGCTCCATGCAGATATAAAGACACATGTTAATGCAGCATTGTATTTATTAATACAGCAATAAATGTACAGTATTTTATAAGTGCATGCGCTGTAAATGCCCAACTTGACTTGGTATTATGCACTTGCAATCCCTGTACAGCAGGCCTGGAGTTAGAGAGTAAAGGCAGTTCAGGGAGCCAACCAGTTCATGTGCTGACAAGATAGAAGGAGAAGCAGAGGGACAGAGAAATGAGCTCATCACCGTGCTGCTTCTCTTTTCACTGTCCAGTCATAGACAGGAATACCTGGAATCAGACAAAGAGAACATCTAGCAGCAGAAAAAAAATACTGTGGGGACATCTCTGGATTGAAGCTGAATACTACAGCAATATCTGGTTTTAAATTTTAATGGAATATTAATTTTATTTTGGTAGTTTTGGCTGGAGTTCTGCTTTGGAGGATTATGAGTAGTATGTGAAAAGGTGCACAAGGTTCTACTGCTATCAAACATTGGGGTTGATTTAATAAAGGAAAAACGCAGTTGCTCTAGAGCTTAGTAAATGAAGTAAAGCTTCACTTTGCAAAGAATACCCAATCATGTGCAAGGAAAAAAAATGCATATGACTGGATGATGGAAGTTAGCAAAGTTTCTGCTCATTTACTAAGCTCTGGAGCAACTGCTCTTGCAGAGTGCAACTGCACTTACAAAGTACATAGTCTATTTGCCTTTAGGAAATCAACCCCATAGTGTGTTAAATATGTTGCATTTTTGTTTTTGGGTTTAGACACAAGGGATGGACAACATGAGATCATAACCAATTCTGTATGGTCACATTTACTAGAATCTGCCTAGGAAGGGACAACTTATCATTTAAAAAACTGGTAAATATGAAGGGGCTGTGGTGCACAAGATGGATAACTAATGCTGCTGCAGTTAAAAATGACAATATAAGAGTCCAGTATAGTCCGTTAGCTAAAATAAGCACCAACCACATCTTTCCCCAGAGTATTCCAGCTCTGTATGCAAAAATAAAAAACAAGCGGTAGGAAGTACAACCTAAGTGCAGTATTAAAATAGGATTTATTGGCAAGTGGTCACAACAACTTACAGGATAAAAGAAGGTACTTGCTCCTTATGAAGAAAAAAACACCGCCATTTGCTGTAGTCCTCCAGCCACTGATTAGTATATATAGAAGTTCAGAACAATATCAATCTAGGCCTGCAGAAGGAGAAGTAAACTCCGAGCGTGTAGCCTGTCACTTCACACCGATCCTTCCTTAGTGTGAAGTCCCATCCCTTCACATGAGTGCTCCATGCTGGCCCTGGTGACTTCTTGGTATCTACCCGGTGTTCCGGCTTCCATCTGACATCTACAGTGAGAGTAGTCCACTGACAGGTCCTGCCGAATGAGGCAAACGCTGGTGTTTTTCTTTATGATGTGCGGGTACCTTCTTTTATCCTAAAAGTTGTTATGACCACTTGCCAATAAATCATATTTTAATACTGCACTTAGGTTGCTCTTTCCTCCTTTTGTTTTTTATCATTTAAAAAAACATTTTGTTACAAAACCCATTGCTGGGAATAGAACATTTAAAGCTAGGCTCCACTCGACACAATGATTTCAATATAGTTAGCAAAACATAATAAAGAAGCACAAAGAGTAAATATGTACCGCATCCAGAGCCTAACTAGGAATATGTGTTGCCATAATGTTCCTCTGATGTTCTTCTCCTATCTCCCTTGTACCTATTTTTCCTAAAACCTCAAAAAGGAATTTCCTGACTCATAGATAGAACAAGTGGTTGAAGGATAACAGTTGAATATTGTGATGCTCGGGGGCCCTAAAGGCAGGTATGACAAAATGTAGAAAAATTCTCTCATTTGTACTTTTTAACAAAAACAATATAATTTTCCTATTTAACTTAAATAAACTGTCTATTTTTTTTACAAAAGTTATTGTTTTTTTAACATAAAAGGAATACATGCATTAGCATTTGTGGTGAAAAAACTAACATAAGAAGATTCTGTCCATTATTTGGGGTTAACTGGGGTAATGGTTTGATAACTCTTCCAGTGCGCTTGTTGAATAAAACATTTGAACAATCTACTAAACATAACATAAGATGAGAAAACCATGAAATGCTACCTTAAGATCCCCCATATCTGAAAATGATGTGCCACTCATTAACAGCAGCAAATTAGTAGAATGACACTTTTAAGATATAACTGATTACTTTAATCTGATCTGTGTTGAAGGGAAGATAAAGGTCACTCATACTTCGTTAAGCACTTATTAACGTATATTAAATTAATTTTGACACTGCAAAAATCATTTAGCTTTTAAATGCTGGTGCTTGGTAGCTGCTTATTAATTTGGTTTTATTTATGAACCTATAAGAAAGATTTTAATTGTTTTTAGTACTGAGATTATCATTGCTGTTCACTTGATGATGAAACTGTGGTATCTGCAGCTATTAATAAATGATTATCACAAAAATAAAATTATTATTTAAGTTAGCATATAAATTATTTAATTACAAATCTAGAAGCCAACTGGCTTCTAGAGAGCTGCCTTTAGTCAAGAAAGGAGGACTACTCTTCAGCACAGCGGCTTAGTGCTTCCACCTGGCAGTATTAGGGTTGTTGGTTTTAATCCAAACCTCAGCACTATCTCTGTGGAGTTTGCATGTTCTCCCTGTGCCTGTGTGAGTTTTCTCTCACAGTCCAAAGACATGTTGGTAGTTTAATTGCTTCCTGTCTAAATTTGCTCTAGTATGTGTATGAATGTGAGTTAGGAATCTTAGACTGCAACCTTTTTTGAGGGAATGGACTGATTTGATTGTACAATATATGCTATATTGCCACAAGTATTGGGACACCCCTAAAAATCATTGGATTCCGGTGTTCCAATCACCTCCGTGGCCACAGGTGTACAAAATCAAGCACCTAGGTATGTAGTAAATACACTATAAAAAGCAAAAGTGTCCATATATATAGCAAACAGAGATGTCCATAGATAATTCTTCCAAAATTCGTGTTCACTTGAAATGTGTAAATTCAGTGCTTCTTAATTCAATCATTCCCCCTGATGAAGCCACATGACCAATTGCGTAACACGTAGGGGAGGGGCTTTGACTTCATGACGCTCAATGGTTCCATACTAACACCAGCTGTGTCAGACACCGCCTGGCAGTACCTCTAGCAATCCACAGGACAGGATTCCCCAGAGCACGGAGTCTAAGCACCAGTCTGCTTGTTCACCAGGGCCCCTGATGGTGGGGATGGACTTGGAGCAGACAGTAACCAGGTCGCGGCCTCTGAGTACACCCGTCAGTGGTAGAGGGATCCACCAGAGGTATATACTGGTAGAGAGCCTGACGTGAAGAGGTGGGAAGGCCTGAGCAGTGGTGGCCGAATCCATGCAGGACGGATGGATGGCAGAGTAGCAAGCGTGGTCAGACAGGTCGGGTCGGTAACAGTGGGGACAGCGCGGTACAAGGCAGCAGGCAAAGAGTAGTCAGGTCACTCACCGGGTTCGGTAACAGGAGTTCAGATCAATAGGGATATCCAGGAGAGTAGTCAAACGAGCCAGGGGTCAGAGCAGGAGATGATCAGCAAGGTAAGCAACAAATTAATCAGCAGATACACAGGAACAGGGTAAATAGACCATACGGCAACTAGTGTCTGTGCAGAGCTGGTTTAAATAGCGCGGCCTGCGCTGTCATTGGTGCCAGGCGCGCGTCCGCGAGTGCGCATGTGCGAGCGCTGTTGCCATCGCGGGCGTCCAGGTCCTAGTGCCTGCTGATTAGGGCACATTGGCGTTCTGCGCCTGCGCAGACCCGTGCGCCGTCGCGCTTGCTGACAAGCTGGTTACACATAGGATTTCACTACTGCCAAAATTCAGGAGAATATTTATTGTACAAAGCGCTTTCTATACAGTCATCATATGAGTGTATTACTTTCTATTAACAAATGGTTGTTTAAGGATAAATCACTATGATCTGGTTACTCTTTTAACATATCTACTGTGGGAGGAGAGCCTATTGATGAAGTGAAAAGGATCCCATTGAGCAGGATACCATCCCATCCACATTTGGCCCAATTAAAGGGACACAGGCGTTATATGACCTAACTTAACGGTTTGGTCATATATTTGAGGTGAGAGCACAACCAGTGGGGGTACACGCACTTAAAATCATATTCACATAAGAGGTGAATTAGGAATCACTGAATTTACACATTTCAAGCAAACACGAATTTCTGAAGAATTATATATGGACATCTCTGTTTGCTATATATATGAAGGCTTTTGTTTTTTATAGTGTATTTATTTAATTATTGCACATATTGTTTATTTGAACACGTATATATATTTGGCATTTTTAATTGATTAGACACATTGGTATGAGTATGTGTTAGGTGCAGGCGATCCATTAATTAGTAATTGTATTTGGCACAAAATAAGAAGTTCAGCAGCTCACAAGTTTTAATTTAAAATTTTACTTAGGCATGCAGACTGTTCCTACAAACATTTGTGAAAGAATGGGTCTCTCTCAGGAGCTCAGTGAATTCAAGAGTGATACCATGATAGGTTGCCACCTGTGTAAGAAGTCCACCCGTGACATTTCCTTGTTACTAAATATTCCACGGTCAACTGTTAGTGGTATTATATAAAGTGGAAGCAACGGCAAATCAGCCATGAAGTGGTATCGCCACATAAAATGACAGAGCAGGGTCAGCGCATGCTGAAGCACACAGTGTGCAGAAGTCGCCAACTGTCTGCAGAGTCAATAGCTAAAGACCTCCAAACTGTGTGTGGCCTTCAGATTAGCACAACAACAGTGCATAGAGAGCTTCATGGAATGGATTTGCATGGCCCAGCAGCTGCATCTAAGCTTTACATAACAAAGTGCAAAGCAAAGCAAAGCTTTGCATGCAGTGGTGTAAAGCTTGCCCCCACTGGACTCTAGAGTAGTGGAGATATGTTCTCTGGAGTGACGAATGACGCTTCTCTGTCTGGCAATCCAATGGATGTGTCTGGGTTTGGCAGTTGCCAGGAGAACGGTACTTGCCTGACTGCATTGTGCCAAGTGAAAAGTTTGGTGAAGGGGGGATTATGGAGAGGGATTGTTTTTCAGGGGTTGGGCTTAGACTTTTTGGACAATTTCATGCTCCCAGATTTGTGGCAACAGTTTGGGGATGACCCCTTTCTGTTCCAACAGGACATGACTAGTGCACAAAGCAAGGTCCATGAAGACATGGATGAGTAAGTCGTAGTGGAGGAACTTGACTGGCCTGCACAGAGTAATGACCTCAACCCGATAAAACACCTTTGGGATGAATTAGAGTGGAGACTGCGAGCCAGGTCTTCTCATCCGACATCATTGCCTGACCTCCCAAATGTGCTTCTGGAAGAATGGTCAAACATTCCCATAGACACACTCATAAACCTTGTGGACAGCCTTCCCAAAAGAGTTGAAGCTGTCATAGCTGCATAGGGTTCATGTGCGTGTAAAAGCAGGCATCCAAATACTTTTGGCAATATAGTGTATTTGCATAAATTGTCAGTGCTATCTAAATACCTGTAATAAATAAGCTGGGGTCCAGCTCTCCACAAACATGATGCAGAATGAAAACCTTTTCAACCATAAGTTATTTAAACATAATTGCTTCTCTCCCAAAAGATAATGGGTTCATCCCTCATCCAGGACAGTGGGCAAAGCCATGCAAATCATTATTTTATGCCCCTTAATCTAGGCAGCAAGAGGTTATACAAGGCTGTAATATGAAGGGGTGAGGTCACTGAATAGTGGATTGTGATTGACAACATGGCTCCATCTTCTATATGCTATGAGAGGGGCAAGATGGTAGTGCCCAGTGGAGAAATAACTGGGTTTCTGGGAAATGCCTGAGTAGAGAACTTGAACATTAAATACGTACCAGTGAGTTGTTTAGTAGTATAACCAGGCAGTGAATGTTAATAAGTATTGTCTACTTGCATGGCAATAAAAGGAAGTATTAGTTGTACTGCGGCCTCTATATATTTAGGTATAAAGGTACTCTATCAGTGTAATTATATCTGAATGGGAGAGTAAGGACCTTTTGCAACATTAAATAGTATGGGAAGTTCAATGGCTTAAAGGATAAGTTCCCATTTCATAATAAGTTGCACCCATATTTAGGAAGTAACATGTTATGAATAGACTGGCCCCCCACTCCCCTGCTTTGACAGCTAGAGTGGTAACATCCCGTCCTGCTAGCTGTCAAAATTTTTTAAAAACTCAGTCCTCTGTGAATGTGAATGAGAAACTACAAGTCCAGACAGCCTTAGCGGCTGTCATATTGTTGTTCTTGAGGAAGCACGGTAGCACCGTGGTAGTTCATTGATTCTGCATGGCACCAGCAATCTGCTGATTGCTGGTATAATGGTTTACAATGGTTTACAGGCTCCTGCAACAAAAAATAATAAATTCACATTTTTGTACCTGGAAAAAAATGTGCATTTATTATTTTTTAGCAAAAGGTGAACTTATCCTTTAAAGTGGTTGTAAATTGTTAGATATAAGTGACTGACCCTATGTGATACATAGAGATGAAACAAATTCTCCTACATAAGTTGTACCTGTTTGTCAGCTGTCTTCTCTTCTCTACATCTATTAAAAGTGCAGAATTTATAACGCTCCTCTGAAACTTCAAAAAAAACGGGGCAAACTACTCAAATTACACACTGCAGAGCTCAGTGAGGAGAGCTCTGAGACCTGATTGGAGGAAAGGGAACAGAGCTGAGGCTGCCAGTCTGCTGGAGGTCCCTCCCCTGTTACCAATTTTCTTTTGGTGTCAGGAAAACTTGTCAGAAGTGATTCATGCTGATAGTAGTGGAACAAAGCAGCAGACAGAAATGACACTTACTGCTCTTAATTGATACACACTATAGAGGGATATGCTTTGTTTTTATTTCATATCTATGGTTTACAACCACTTTAGTGTACAAATGTGGGGCTTGCCTGTGCAAGTGCTTAGTCTGTAATACCACTCTAAAGAGCAGGAAGAAAGAGGTACAATATATTACTAGAAGTATTTAGGAAGAAAACACTTCACAAGGAATGGGTCTATAGCAGAAGCTATCATTTAAAAGTAGAGAGCTGCTTTAAATAACCCATTTCTGGTCATTTCTCAGAAGACACTATAGTAATAGAAAAGCTGTTAGTCTGAAAATAGAAAAGGATGAAGAAAAGCCGCAATGGGTTTTTGAATGACATATATAAAAATGTTTGTAGACAAGCAGTTTACCTCCACCTGTGCTCCATTTCTGTTATGCTTCATTCAAATATCAGTTTAAAGAATTCTAACCAGGGTGGTAAATTACTGCCAGTACCTCACCTAGGGTGTATACCCCCACACTTATTATAGAGAAGACAGAGGTTCAAAAAATTATGAGACATTCATGACATTTATGATTGATCATACACAAAATAAAAAAATCATTGCTATAAACTATACGCCTTACATAACTAGACAGGGATAAATCATCCTTTTAGAAAATTCAGTTATTACACCCCTTGAGATGCTGAGAGCAAAATGCATGTATCAAAGTGCAACTCCAAGTTCCAGAAAAGCCTGATATTGTAGGTCAGGGATTGCAATAATAAACTCTGTAAATAGCATTCATTAGTAACCATTATCTGATTTGTTTGTGGGTCTGAATTTTGGTCATTGCCATGGGGACCTTATCTATAACCGTGTATTTATGTATGTACAGCTGTGCAATGCCCATTCAATTCAAGTATCCATGTATTTACTTTTCCTACACATCAGCATTCAAAAGCTGAAAATTTTCTGGGCATCATGGGTACTTTGAGAAAACTATAAAAACACAAGGTAACGATACTAAATAATAGTTACAAAATTCAACATTTTGCTGTTTTGTGTAAAAGTTAAAAATAGTTTAATCCCAAGTTCACACATTTTTCAAAATATCCACCAACCAAATATTTACAGTATACTTTCATTTTACTTTTCTTTCCCTCTCTTTACAATTTTTTTTAAAATTAAGTCCTGTCCTCATCACAACCATAGATGTTGCTAGATCCAGGCGCCTTGCTGGGGACCCTGGTCTAGTGACACTGTTGCTTCAAGGTTACTCTGTATTTTCTCTGGGATAGCTTTATCTTGAAGCCATAATTAAAGTGGTTGTAAAGGCTCAAGGTTTTTTACCTTAATGCATTCTATGCATGAATGTAAAAGACCTTCTGTGTGCAGCAGTGCTCTCAGCAAGCTGCTTGCTGTGGGGGGACCCAACAGGAGCAAGGGGCCAGGAGAGCCTACGGGGGACCTGAGAAAAGGAGGATCCAGGCTTATCTGTGCAAAACCACTGCACACAGTAGGTAAGTATACCATGTTTGTTATTTTCCAAAAAATAAAAAATAACCTTTAGAATTGCTTTAAGTCCTGAAACTACAAAAAAACTCCCCCCCCACCCGCAAGTTAAAGGCATAATGTGTTAGTATGCATTGCAGACTAGCACATTTTGAAAGACCTTCCTGTAAAACTGATCCCTCCAGCTATGCGTTGTCACCGATGTCAGAGCTTCCATCTTTACCCAGTCTTCCTTCCAGGATCACGGTCTCCAAACTTTTGAATGGCTCAGTCATGATGACGTCCCTCCAGCGCATACGCATGGGAGTCACGGTCATGGCACAGCTCTGTATTGATGGCACATTCAGTGTGTTCTCAATTCAGAGCAGAGTGTGTATGCTCTGGTGACGTCACTGGCATAAAAACATGTGAATACCCCCTAAATGGTGCAGGTTTAGGAGATTTGTTTTTCTTTACAGGTAAGATTTATTATAAGCTTAACTGTAGAAAAAAGTGACAGAGTTTGCTGCAGCTTTAACTATATACTGTCTATATATCAGTCGATCCTGAATACGGCTGCCAGACTCATTCACCTTTCCAACCGCTCCATTTCCGCCACCCCCCTCTGCCAATCCCTCCACTGGCTTCCGATTGTGCAACGGATCAAATTCAAAATCCTAACACTGACGTACAAAGCTGTCCACCATACTGCCTCGAACTACATCACTGACCTAATATCCAAGTACCGCCCAGAACGCACACTCCGCTCCTCACAAGACTTACTTCTCTCTAGTTCCCTGGTCTCCTCCTCCCATGCCCACCTCCAGGACTTCTCCAGGGTGTCACCCATCCTCTGGAACTCCCTGCCCCAACCCATCAGATTACCACCAGGTGCACCCTAAAAACCCATCTCTTCAGGGAAGCCTACCTCACCCCCTGCTAACTTGCCGACCTCCTCCACTCTACCTACCACTCCATCCCCCACAGCTATCTCCTCCTGTGCCACCATCCCCTCCCTCCTAGATTGTAAGCTCGAAAGAGCAGGGCCCTCAATCCCCTCATGTTTTGCATTGTATTGGTATTGTTCTGTCACATGTTCTGTCCCCCTTTGTAATGTACAGCGCTAAGCGAACTATTGGCGCTTTATAAATACTGTATAATAATAATAATATACTGTTGGATGAACACTGCTGTATACAGTATAAGACAGTTGAAGTTATCCAAGAAAAATCTCAGAGTGGCATATTTTTCAGTAATAATGCCAAAAGCATGTGGTATTCCATCTGACAGTGTCTGCATATTTTCAATGCAGTCACTCACATGGGATGGGATCCATTCACCTTTTCTCAGAAAAGTAATTACTGAAGCACCCTCTGACCACTGAATAACATTGTTATGAGAGCACTAGCTATTGAACACCAATGTTTTGGGGATAATCACACTAATCAACAATGTTATGGGGACACTTACCACTGAACAAGTACTGCATATAATGAGGACACCCATTACTTACCACTAAAACTATATAGAGACACTCAACACTGACCACCAATGTAATGGGGCCACTCACCACTGACTACCATTATTACAGTGTGGGGGGAATCATCAATAGCCACTAGCCTTCAGAAGTACATTCACCATGTAAATGAAGAAAATGCAGCGCTAATTATTTAATAATCTTATGTCACTTTAAATAAAGTCCATATAAGTTCCCAAATGAATGGAAGCAGATGCATAAAGGGAAAAGTTTGATCCAAAAACCGTCACCATACACCCAAAACAGATTGGCCTCTTACCAGACAACTTGACCGTACAAAGTCGGTCAACATGAGCAGTGTGATAGAACATCAATACAGCAATCTATCCTCATTAAAGGTCCCCTCCAGAATGAAAAGTAACTTCACCTTCAATGATCTAAAAATGGCAGAAATCAGTCCCTTTAAATGGCTCCTTAAATCCAGAGAGCTTCTGTATGGGCCTTGCTGCTGTACAGGCTGATTCTGACTTCTAAGCCTAGCTAGAACTATGAGTGATGTCCTGGAGCCTTCTTCTCTCTCTTTCTTTCACTTCTCTCTTTCTTTCTTCTGCCCCAGAACAAGAGGTCCTTCCAGTCGACCGGAGCCCAAATTCACCATGAACCACCAATGTAATAGGTGTACTCACCCATGATCATCAGCATTACAGTATGGGGGCATTTATCACTGACCACTGGTCTTTAAGTGGACATTCACCACTGAAAATCAACATAAGAGGGCACTCACTACTAGGGATGGGCTTGATGTTCTAGTCGAATGCAAGCTCAACTCGAACATCAGCCGTTCATGTGTTCACCAAACACACAAACGGTAAGAGTGTTTGGCAGGCTGTTCACCCACCAAGCGCCCCACAATGCACTGCGCTCTCACAGTGCATTGCGAGAGCCATGATTGAGAAACACAATGCACCTGACTACACTTACCTTAAAAACAATGCTTTCCATCTCCCAGCACATTGCAAAGCTGTCCCTTTCCCACTGCATGCTTCTATGTCCTGCATGCCCTGTCTGCAAAAAGCTCTAAGTGTTTGACAACCCCTTCCCCATAAACACATCCTCTCCTTCTGGCTAAACATCAGGATGGGCAAAATGTTTAAAGTGCACTCCCAGCAGCCATTTCTGGCTCATTCAAACCCATGTACAGTACTCTCTCTCAACCTCTAGCAGCAGCAGCTGAGCTACCTTTAGGGTCGATCCTCGAAGTTATAGAGGCATTCATTTCAAATAGCGTATAGCTGTTTCAGGCTTTTAGGACATCCTCAATGCAGGGTAGGGAAACCATGACTTCTACAAAGTAGCACATCAGACCCAATAAGACAGTATAACCATGAAGGTCATAGTGAGAAGGGATTAAAGGAATCAAAAAGTTCTCTAACAGAATCAGTGCATAGCATAGTAAAGCCTTCCTAAGAAAAGAAGGTATTCACATGTCTCATCCCAACACATACCCATAAATAAATGCAATATTGAATTAATATTTAGGGACAGTTTGTAGGGTCAATCATTCCTTCATATTGCAGCAGCCAGAGGTACATTCAGACCTGTTGGTGCATGGTTCAAATGATATATTTAAAATTATAGATCCGTTTATTCTAAACTGCGTATGGCTGTTTCTGGCTTCCTGACCATCACCAGTGAAGCGTATGGAAACCATGGGTTGGGTTTCAAGGAGACCGTACAAGACAGAACTATTGTGAAAAGTTCAATATGAGCCAGACAGGCAAACTCAGAGTCAGAATACTTTACTTATCCAAAAGGGAAAATATCAAAATACAGTTATACTCAATGAAGACAAAGTAAAATCA
Organism: Staurois parvus; assembly: GCF_062004578.1. Lineage (NCBI taxonomy): Eukaryota > Metazoa > Chordata > Amphibia > Anura > Ranidae > Staurois > Staurois parvus. The sequence goes on from NW_028318776.1 coordinate 847,502, forward strand.
AAATAACAAACAAAAACTAAAGACACAATAACAAACAAAATACAAATCATCAATAACAGTAAATTAATATATATATATATAACTATGAAGTGAAATAAAACAAATTAAATACCAAATTAAATACTGTACTGTAATAAACATACCATCCTACTAAAACACTGCATTGAATAAATAACTCCAGTTCAACAAACAGCAGAAGAGTCAAACTACAAAAATGCAAAAATTGCACCACTTCCCCTAAATCTTACACTAAAAAAATCTTACACATAAAATAACCTAATACTAACATAATGAAAATAAAACATAAAAATCTGGATTATAAATCTAGGAGACACAAAGAAATATGATTTCCTGTGTCTCTCTGTGATAAATTGTGGTTTAACAATCTATCACTGAATGTACTTCTCAGACAGAGCAAAGTGTATATACTACAATATTCCATTTGTGGTTTGTCTGTTCACCCTGGTACACCACTAGCATACAAGAAATTGTATACTATTGTATAGCTTGATCACTTTTTTAAATTTGGGTTTATTGCACAAGGCTAGATTTATGCAGACAACATCAGCTGTAGCCTAAGGAGACCAAGTATCCAGAGGCAGGGCACATCCACCCATATATCATTATTATTGTTGTAGCACCCTCCTAGATAGGTTCTAGGATCTGTACAGTTAGGGTAGTATAGCTGTGTTTCTCTGCTTAACAGAAAGGCTGATAGGTAAATTCAGTTTGGCATTCTGTTTAACAGAGTGCTCCAATCGATTAGTCAGGACTGCTCCTGATGCTCTGGTGCTGTCTGAATTTGCCTTTAGGTCCACCTGCCTTCTGGAAGCCACGAGCACCTTTCAGAACATAGGCAGGAGCTAGGCAAATGAACAGCATGAATATGGCCATAGTTCTGGCCAATTACAGGGGAGGAAAGCCCCAAAGCAATGCTGGGAGCTGGTATTTATGTTCTGTGACCACATGGGCTCAGGGTCTTTCCTGGTTCAGATTGCACCAAGCCACGCTGGGGGCAGGCTTGCCTCACATGGCAGCTGCTGCCATGCGGCTTCAGGTGGGTGACCCGAGGGCCTAAAGTTGGAGAGGGGGAAACCCCTGGTTCTTCAATACGCTGACTGAGGGGAGCTGTCTGCCAAAGATCTGCCTGGTACCACTGGAGGGTGTTGTTTGGAAGATTGGAAAGAGGCTACCATTCTGTCCTTGGTCCTTGTGAGTACAGACAATGAGAGACCTTGGGGACTCTGCGTACTTTGCTACCCCTCTGGAAGATCACAGTCAGCATGGTCACCCTGCCCTTTGAGACATCATCATACACTGTGATTGGCCAAAGCTTTGTTTTAGCCAATCACAATGCAGCATGCCGAACACCCTTACCGTTCATGTGTTCGCCGAACACACGAATGGCCAATGTTCAAGTCGAACGTATGCCCAACACTATCCAGGACCTCTACCCTGGGTAGTAATGACCCCTTATTTATTGACCCCTCTGAAAAAAGGGCAGGAAAACCTCACCAGCAGTGTTAATACTTTCTTCTCAGATCCACTATCTCAGCACTGCAACCAAGGACAAATGTAAAAAGTTACATTGTAACATTTAGTTAGTACACACAATAACAATTGACCTGATAAACCTCAGAGCATGAGTCAAATAAAGAAAACTTTTAATCCCTTGGAAGCACCTACTTACATATAATTGGCCTGTCACTGAAATAGGTATCTTCACTAACAAATAGAGAGACATGAATAGCGGAGGGAGGTGGTTTCTATTTCCATATTGTAATTGATATTCAGGGGTGTGCTAGAAGAAAAGGATTCTGATATGTAGGCCCTATGAGGTGCTGGCTTTCCAACACGAGTGACCTTTTAATCCTGATTACAGATTTACTTTAAAAGTAATACATTAAAATACACATTTGTAGGTTTACAGCTAATTGAAATGTCAGTTTCAAGTAGAACTAAATGCAAAACCTTTTTTTCCATTTTGTATAGAGTAAGGGAGAGTTATAATACATGTAAGGTTTATTTTTGCCATCTGCATCCCATTGGGGAGATTTCCATTCCCTTTCTATCTCATAGTCAAAACAGGAAGTGAGAAAAAATCTCTCTAAAATGAAGGAATCCCCGGTTGTCACCAGGGTCACCAGAACTAGTGTCCCCACTGGAATATGGTTGGATATATGGATATCTTCATGTTTTTTGTTCTGGGGACAACCCAAAATTTGGGATTTTCTTTTTCTTTCACTTTTGATGGTAATAGTAAATAGGATATTACAGAGTATTAATAGAACATAGTGAATATCCGAAATAGGGGCACAGACAGCGATGAAAAAAAAAAACCTGACAGGCGTTCTAATCTCTCTCCACTCTACCCAAAATTTTAAAACTAGTTATGCCTTTAGTTACACTTTAATCATGTTGAACAACCATAAATAATTTATCAACCTGTGTCATTTACCTTTTCTGCCACATCACTAAAACATCAGTGGGTTTTCACAGTGCAAAACAGAAAATGTTCTAACAATACAATATATATCCTCACTAATTACATAATCTAAAAAACATAAATAAGCTGCTACATAAAATCTCTTCATTGTGCAATCAAACGTATATATATATATATATATATATATATATATATATATATATATATATATATATATATATCCCTACACTATATATTTACCAATCAAACATAACAAATTGTGAAATCTCTGTTCACTAAACAAGAATATAACAATGTAATTAAGTGAGTTTAAAGTAATCCAAAACAGAATGGGGGTCATTTACTAATACTGAAGAGTGCAAAATCTGGTGCAAACTCTGCACAGAAACCAATCAGCTTCCAGGTTTTATTGTCATAACCTATTTGAACAAGATGAAGTTGGAAACTTTTTGGCTATCTTGTACAGCTGCACCAGATTCTGAGTGCACCAGTTTTAATAAATCTTCCTTAATTTATCAATCTTCTTTCACTACAGTGAGAATTTTAAATAAGTTCAGAATTTTTTTTAATAAACAATTTTTTTCCACCCATTCCATCTGATCAAATGCTGCTAGAACATGACCTACCTAAAAAAGAATCACCCATGTTTTGCAAAGGCGCTATTACTATTAAATAAACTATATGTGATCATATTAAATATTAAATTAGTGTCCAGAAGTGTTCCACTCGATGCATATGACATACTGTATATAAAAAAATACATACAGGGAATCAAAAATCACAAACCACAGATTAAAGTTCCATAAAGTGCCAGTGAAACGTCTGTGTTCTCCTTTGCAAGCTCAATCCTCCCAGCGAATACGCACCACCACAGTGTCATTAAAGAGGACTTACCAGAGGCACTAATCCCCAAAAGATTAAGTTGCGATAAGCAGTTTAGTAACACAAGTATGCCCTCCTCCAGACTTGGTCACAGACTCCTTTACCTTTCACATATAACAATCTCTCCCAAGGATCAATATATACTATATGAAAGAGAAACCAAAATACTCCAATAGTATATACCAGTTAAAACTATTTTATTAAAAAGAAGGATCAAAATCACTGACATATGCCAATGTACCATAGCTTTAATCATTACAAACATTCCCAATCAGTAGTGACTGCAATACATGGGGAGCTCAGCTCTGCCTATCTTGAAAGAGAGAAGCAAAGGATAGGATGAGTGAGGTTTCAGTTGTTGGTGGAGGTCTTCTTGTGTATTGGGTGGTAAAGAAATTGCTTACAAAGAAAAATGGACACTGTTTACAATTCTCACTAGGGTGAAAGAAGATTGATAAATGGATCTGTTTTGAATGATCTTGGATTCATTTGATTACATTGTTATAACCCTTGGCAAAAAGTATGGAATCACCACTCTTGGAAAATGTTCATTCAATTGTGTAGAAAAAAACACAATCACAGACATGCCTCAAAACTATATTCATTTAACATTCCAAACTTCTGGCTTTAAAAAACACTTAAAAAAACAAAAAAGAAAGAAAACTGTATGGTGATTCCATACTTTTTACAAGAGGTAGTATATGTTAGTTAAGATCTCGTTCACATGGACATGTATGGACATGTGTATTTTTTAGAGGGGACGCAAATACCTGCTGGCAGAAAAGCGCATCTTTTTAGCTGCTATAGGACGAGTATAGACATGCACATGTCCATTGCATTTTAATACATTTAGACACGTTCACACTCGCTTAGGTATGTTTAAGAGCATTTGCATGCGTACATGTGGCAAAAAAGCAGGATCACTGCTAGATGCAGTGCTAGATAATGGCCTACAATGCATATCTGAATGGCCCAATTAATTTTAATTATGAGGTCATAGCCTTGCATCACATCTGTGGGTGTGTGGGTGAGTGTAAGGCAACCAATTCATTTCAATGGGCTGCTACACATGCAAGAAATGTGTGGAAAGACGTATCCAACACTTTTTTAAAACTGTGCTGCACTGAATCACATGGCGCTGAGGCGACATTAAGAATTAATGGCAACCCCACACATTTGCTAAAGAGCAGCATGTTTCCGTGTATTCGATTTTGCATGAGTTCCTGACATGGATAGATGTGAACCAAGCCTTAGGGCCCTTTCACACGTTTTTCCTGCTTTTTTACTTTGCAAGAAAAATGTTTCCCTTTAAATCCTATGGTACTCTTCACACCACTGCACTGCGGGTGGGGTGCATTTTGAAAAGTCTTGCATGCTGCATCTTTGGTGCAGTTATAAAAACCGCACCAAAAAAAAAGCAGCTCCCCATTAAAAATGAATAGGAAATGCAGCAAAAATGCACCAAATATGCACCACATTTCGCGTTTTTGGTACATTTTTGAATCACGTCTATTTTTCACAGGTGCAAACAACCAAAAACGCACAACAAATGCATCTGAAATGCAGCAAAATTCTATAGAGCAGTGTGAAAGGGCCCTTAATGCACAGAGATTTGTAATTTTTGATTGTTAAACATATATTATAGGGAAGTGGGCAATATTTAAGATCTGCATTATTTGCACACACAGCATATTGGCTTGAATTAATTTGTTCTGCTCATTTTGATATGTAAAAAATAGAATACGGAGTTTACATGTTGTAGAAACATGGAAGAGTGACAGCAGAAAAAAGACCAAGTGGTCTATTAAGTTTGTCCCATTTTTTATATATTTATACATTTTTGTTTATTTTATTTTTTTATCTACTTTTTGTCTGAGTATAGATCTATATTTGTTCCAAGCATGTTTGAATCCATCTACTGCTGATTGACTACCTCTGCTGGAAGTCTATTCCCGCCTGAATCACTAGCCTACTAAACGACATATCGGATTGGATGGCACTCCACTTCCTCAAACTGAACCTCTCCAAAACCGAGCTCCTAGTTTTCCCCCCAGCCCGCAGCCTCCCCCCCCCCAACTTCTCCATCACGACTAACAATGCCACCATCAGTCCCACCATAATACTTAATCATACTCATAATACTGCCCCAAACTACCTCACCAACCTGATATCCAAATACCACCCAACCCGTACTCTTCGCTCCTCACAAGACCTCCTACTCTCTATCTCCCTAATCTCCTCCTCCCATGCCCGCCTCCAGGACTTCTCCAGGGCTTCACCCATCCTCTGGAACTCCCTACCCCAACCCATCAGATTATCACCTACTCTCCTCTCCTTTAGGCGCACCCTGAAAACCCACCTCTTCAGGGAAGCCTACCCCGCCCTCTGCTAATTGCCAATCTCCTCCACTCTTCCTACCACTCCATCCCCCACAGCTATTCCTCCCGTACCACTATCCCTTCCCTCCTAGATTGTAAGCTCCAAGGAGCAGGGCCCTCGATCCCCTCGTGTATTGCATTGTATTGTTATTGTACTGTCTCATGTATTGTCTCCCATTGTAATGTACAGGGCTGAGTGAACTGTTGGCGCTATATAAATACTGTATAATAATAATAATAATAATATTCCAAGTATCAAGTACTCTTTCAGTACAATAATAAATATTAGTTTTGAACTTTCCTCCTGCTAATTTGAGGTCACGTGCCCATATTCTTGATCTTTGCTTTATATAAAAATGACTGTCTTTCTGAACCATATTTCCCCCTTGAACCTTTAAAGGTTCCAGTCATGTCTCCCCTTTCCCTTCTTTCCTCCAGACTGTACGTATTACAGTGGTTGTAGAGGCTGAAGGTTTTTTACCTTCATGCATGCACCGGCGGGAGACCTGAGAAGAAAAGGATTGGGGCCGCTCTGTGCAAAACTATGGTCTATATAGGAGACTCCAGAAGCTTCTTTCTCCTGCTGGAGACCTCTCTAGTGATGCATCCTAAAATTCTATTTGCTTTACTCAGTGCATGGTCACACTGTTTGCTTATTTTGAATTCATTTGAAATAAGTTCTTCCAAATCTGTTTTCCTATGTAGTACAGGCCAGCACTGTGCACCCCCCCCCCCCTCCATGTTGTACCTGTCAAAGGATTCTTTTCCCTGTGCATTATTTTACACTTAGAAACATTGAACTGTTTTTTCCCTGTTTTTTCCCAATCTTCCAGCAATGCCAAATCCTATTCAATGTTACAGACACCTCCAGGGATATCAAACCTTAAGGTATAAACTAGAAAGTTCCTCTTGCGCTTAAAAGAAGTGATACCTATATATTAAAGCAGCCAATACTCTAAACTGGTACCTTTACAGCTAGTGTATTATAATCATAAAATGTAGTGCAGCGCTAAAAAGATCAGAAATCAATTAAATATTACTTAAATAAATACATAAATCATGCAAAAAACACACACAAAAAAACAATAAATGGTGATAAGTATTGATCTATTTGGTTTCCAAACTATCTAAAGTGCCCAAAAAGTGCATTCTGAGGTCCTCTCCACTAAAGGCCTCTTTAACTGCTTGCTGTCCTCTTTAACTGCTTGCTGTAAAAAAAATGGCCACAAGGTGGCACCACTGGGCAAAATCACGTTTTAAAATGTGATATTGCAAATTGCGTGATATTGACATTGTAGGGGCGCGCCCAAGGTGCGCGACCGCCCTACCTGTGCCGCCGATTGTGGCCGCATGTGTCAATTACCGGGTCCCGGCCGGTCATTACCCGCCGGGTCCCAGTAATTGCCGGCAAACAGTGACACAGAGCACAGCTACATTGTTTACAATGAAGCTCTGCTCCCTGTCAGTTCCTAACGCACTGATCCCGAGAGAGGAGTTTATCTCTCAGGATCAATGTGTTCCTGTGAAGTACACACCCCCCACCCCCTAGTAAAACACTCCCCTCACACAGTTATCTCTTTCATTGCGTAAAAAGAAGTTAACCCCTTCCTCCCCAGTGCCATTAGTACAGTGTCAGTGTTTTTTTTTGCACTGATCACTGTAGTGGTGTCACTGGGGATGTCAGTGACCCAAAGTCAGTTCCCCCCCAGTGTCAAAATGTCCGCAACAGTCCCGCAGTCCCGCCATAAGTCGCTGATCACTGTCATAAATCGCTGATCACCGCCATAAGTCGCTGATCACCGCCATTATTAGTATAAAAAAAAACCCCAGTATCTTTACCGCCATTTGTAGACGCTATAACTTTCACATAAAACAATTAATTTACAAGTATTGGGATTTGTTTTAGCAAATACATGTTGCAGAATACATTTTGGCCAAAATTTATGACGAAATTTGATTTTTTTATTTTTTTACTGGACATGTTTTATAGCAAAAAGTCCAAAATATTGTTTTTTTTCTCAAAATTTTCTGCCTTTTTTTTTATAGCGCAAAAAATGCACCGGTGATCAAATACCTCCAAAAGAAATCTCAATTTGTGGGAAAAAAGGATGTAAATTTAATTTGGGTGCAGTGTTGCATGACCGCGCAATTGTCAGTTAAAGTAACGCAGCAACGTAACACAAACCGCTTCTGTAACCGCTTCCTGACCGCTCTATAGCAGAAATACTGTTACAGGGCGGCACAGGTGCGCAAAATCACATATATATATATACATGATTTGCGCTCCTGTGGTTTTCATGCCCCTCCCAGATAGCATCAGATTGCTCGTCAGTACACCAGTCATCACATTTAACCCCTTGATTGCCAGGAGCACGCTCATGCACAATAAACCTCCATTGCTAGTATAGTGTCTGAACGGATCAATATCTATACCAGCGTTAACATTAGTATAGCAAAAATGCAGCGTTAGCGGGATCAGCCCCGACACCTGCCAGCACCTGCGTTTAGCCCCTATGCTTACCCCCCCTTCTCCCCCAGCAAGTGCAGTGTCAGTAGGTCACTGTCAGTTGATACATTGCACACAAAACCGCAGTGTTCGCAGAATCAGGCCTGATCTCTGTTAGCACTTGCCGGTAAATTTTGATGACTCTCATATGCAGCAGAGTGCCAGTACTAGTGCCGCTCTACCTTTTGGTGAACTGGCGAGTACCAGCGGTCTAGTACATCCTGGTCTTTCATATATCTCCTTGATTTTTGGAGCTGTTTTTCTCGGAATATCTATATGCGTTGATTGTGGATCAAATCAATTTATATGCACAACAATTTATAGCCGCCAACCCAAATTCAAACCTTGCCAGACAAGTCGCATGGAAACTCATTATGATTTCCGAATTTACATTTTTTTGGGTCTAACCCTCAACATGGGCATTACTAAAAGAAATTAATTGTGGTTGTATTGGTCCGCAGACCCGATTCATCACATGCCCATGTTCTCTGCTGCCATGGCCAGGCATAGATATGAGAGTATAATGTGTTTTATGCATTTCAGCGACAATACACTCTGTCATCCTCGGGGTAACCCTGAATTTGACCGGCTCCACAAAATTCAGCCCCTCGTAAATCACCTTAACCAAAAATTTGCAGATGTCTATACTCCCCAGCAAAAAATCTGCGTTGATGAGTCCCTGATTAATTTTTCTGGCCGCCTTGCATTCAAACAGTTTCTCCCCAGCAAGCCTGCCAGATATGGGGTCAAGATGTAGAAGACCTGTGAGAGGACAACAGGCTATACTTATAAGTTTTGGATTTACGAGGGAATAGATAGTCACGTGGAGCCCCCCAGGTGCCCAGACTACATGGGGAGCAGTGACAAGATAGTTTGGGACTTGGTGTCATCCTTTTTCCATATGGGGTACCACTTATATGTGAACAATTTCTATTCAAGCGTGTCACTATTTAGACATTTGTACAATCTTGAAACTGGCGCTTGTGGGAAAGTGTGACCTAATGTGTGCCCACCAATAGAAGTGGGTGGTTGCAGGGCGGTATATTCTAATGGTGGGCATACCACACACTTTTTCTGGCAGAGATTTCTTCTCATTTTTGTCATTCAGTGCACTAGCTGCATAAAAAAAAAAAGAACATAGCATATATAACCAACAAGGACCAGCGATGTACTGGTACATCACTGGATTTGAATGGTTATACCAGGATGATGCCTACAGCTGCAGGCATCATCCTGGTGTCGTTTTTTTCAGCCGGTGATCGGCTTTCATGTAAAAGCAATCCTAGTGGCTAATTAGCTGCAGGATTGCTTTTACAAGCAGCGGGATATGATGTCCCCCCTCCCCCGCTGCCTTCCACGGCCTTCTTGGGTAGTCCCATGCCATCAGGGGAACCTGAGAATGCAGCCAGTGTTTCTGCCAGCTGACCATAGAGCTGATTGGAGACCAGAAAAGTGCCAATCATCTCTACTGTCTAAGTATTCGGAAGTTACGAGCATTTCATCACTTCAGTTTTGCAGGATATAAACAGTGCCATTTATAAATTGGGAAAGCATCTGATCACACCGATTTTGGTTTGATTAGATAATGTAAGGGCAGATGAGATATCCAGAGCCTGATAGACCCCAGATTTCTCAAAAAAGAATATATGACAATGCTCATTGAAGTTATAGGGGATATTTGCATTCCCCATGATAGCATTAAAAGTGATCCATGCACGCACAGCTGTGTGCGCAAGCGTTGATCATGTGCCGGTATGTAAACAGCAGTTGCACCATACATGTGAGGTATCACCATGAACGTCAGATCAAGGGCAGTAATTCTAACACTAGACCTAAATCTAAAATGGTAGCTTTTAAAGGCTTTTAAAGTGTTGCCTATGGATATTAAAAATGTATGCAGTTTATCACCATTGCACGGGGCATGCGCAGTTTTAAGGCATGTCATGTTTGGTATCTATTTACTCGGCATACCATCATCTTTTATATCTTACCAAATAATTGCCCAATATATTGTGTTTTTGTGCATTAAAAGTAAAAAAAGTTTTTTTTTTTTTTTAAAATTGCTTTTGAAAAATCGCTGCGCAAGTACTATGTGTCATAAAAATTGTAGTACCACCCATGTTATTCACTAGGGTGTCTGCTTTAAAAAAATATATAATGTTTGGGGGTTTAAATTAATTTCCTAGCAAAAAATACTGATTTTTTCATGTGAACAAAAAGTGTCAGAAAAGGCTTGATCTTCAAGTGGTTAGAAGAGTGAGTGATGTGTGGCATAAACTTCTAATGCTGGGCATAAAAACGCCCCCACCCCCCAAAACGCCCCCTTTTTGGAAAGTAGACACCCCAAACTATTTGCTGAGAGGCATGTTGAATCAATAGAAGAATTTATTTTTTTACCACAAGTTTTTGGAAAATGACAAAAATGTTTTGTTTTTTGTTTTTTACACAAAATTGTCACTTAAATGATTTACTGCGCACACATGCCATGGGTATATGTGGAATTACTCCCCAAAATACATTCTGCTACTTCTCCCAAATATGGGGGTACCACATGTGAGAGACGTTTTGGCAGTCTAGCCAAGCACAGAACCCCAAAATCCAATAAGCACCTTCAGGCTTTTAAAGGACTTTATTTCCTCATTACACTTCCAGGATACCTATCACAGTTTCGGAGGCGCTGAAATGCCAGGATAGCACCTAACCCCCCAAAATGACCCCTTTTTGGAAAGTAGACACCCCAAGGAATTGGATAAGAAGCATGGTAAGTATTTTGCAGATCTCATTTGTTGCCACAAGTTTTTGGAAAATAAGGAAAAAAACAAAAACATATTTTTTCTATTTTTTTTATATTTCAAAACCTTGTGAGAAAAAATTAGATCTGCAAAATACTCACCATGCCTCTTTTTAAAATTCTTTGGGGTGTCTACTTTCCAGAAAGGGGTCATTTGTAGGGGTTTGGTGCTTTCCTGGCATGTCAGGGCCTTTGAAACTGTGATAGGTAGTGAGGAAGTGAAATGAGGAAATTACGCACCTTCAGGTTTTCAAAGTGGTCATTGGATTTCAGGCTCCTGTATATGGCTAGACTCCCAAAAAGTCTCACACATGTGGTATCCCCATACTCGGTAGAAGTTGCAGAATGTATTTTGGGGTGTAATTCTACTTATACCCATGGCTTGTGCGAGAAATAATTCATTTAAATCACAACTGTCATTTTCCAGAAACTTGTGGGGAAAAAAATAAATCTTACATGGACTCAATATTCCTCTCAGCAGTGTCTACTTTCCAAAAAGGGGTCATTTGAGGGAGTTTGTACTATCCTGGTATTTTAGCACCTCAAGAAATGTGATGAGCAGTTAGAAAGTAAAAGCTGTGTAAATTCCATTATCTATACCATAGTTTGTGAACGATCTAACTTTCACACAAAGCAATAAATATACACTTACTGGGATTTTTTTAACCAAAAACATGTAGCAGAATACATTTTGGCCTAAATTTATGACGAAATTTTCATTTTTTTTAATATTTTTTATGACCAAAATGAAAAAATATTGTTTTTTTTTAAAAAAAAAATGTTTCTTCAAAATTTTTTTGTTTATAAACGCCAAAAATAAAAAGTGCACAGGTGATCAAATACCACCAAAAGAAAGCTCTATTTGTGTAAAGAAAATGACATAAATTTAATTTATGTACCCTATTGCATGACCGCACAATTGTCCATTAAACTAGCGCAGCACTGTATAGCAAACAAATTGCGTAAATTGCAGTATCTATACCATAGTTTGTAGACGCTATAACTTTCACACAAAGCAATCAATATACACTTATTGGGATTTTTTTACCAAAAACGTAGCAGAATACATTTTGGCCTAAATTTATAACTAACTTTGACTTTACTATATATTTTTTATAGCTGAAAGTAAAAAATATTGTTTTTCTTCAAAATTTTTGGTCTTTTTTTGTTTATAGCGTGAAAAATAAAAAGCTCACAGGTGATCAAATACCACCAAAAGAAAGCTCTATTTGTGTGAAAAAAGGACGTACATTTTGTTTGGGTGCAGCATTGCATGACCGCACAATTATCAGTTGAATTAGTGCAGTGCCGAGTAGCAAAAAGAGGCCTGGTCATCAAGGGGGGGGGGGGGGGGTAAATCCTCAGGAGTGCAAGTGGTTAAAGTGCAATCAAATACCACACAAATAAATTTGTGTAAAAAAATAACTCCTCAACACCTCCTAAGTGTTAAGTAGGTCAATGATGAATCCCTTAAAATTGGGGAAATAACAGACAAAGCGACTCGTGCAAAATAAATAAATACAATACAATCCAGTGACCAAACTAATAAATGAATACAAAAATGCAACCATATGATAAGACAAAAAAATCTATATGTAAAATAAAAAATATATGCAATCTATAAAGTCTCTAAATGTCCTTTATTCTTCCAATAAATTTTGCTTCAAAGAAACTTCCATGCAGAGTGAAAACTTTGTGAAAATTGTGATCGTGTATACACACATATCCTCAGTGGCTAAATTGCCCCCTCACCTCCTTTTAGCGACTCACTGGGCCACCTCACTTTCAGGATCACTCCAGGATCCTTAACAGGCAATAGCTGGTATTAGATGTTATCCACCTGTGATCCCCCTCTCTGGTGGCTCTCACGGTTCTCCAGTCCTCCCACGATATATATATCTGCTATATAACAGACTGTCCCATGCAAGCTATGGTAAGAAACAGAAGATCCTCCATAGTGTAGTAATTTTTTAAATTATTAGCCTTTATTTTGAATAAACTCACTTGTACATAATCAGATATTCACATTGGAACCTCATGCTAGAGTGTACTGCATGGGTTAGGAAAATGGGTGCCCTAAGATGGCGTCCATGCCGGATGTGCGTCACCGAGTACCGGAAGCTGCATCACCGTGTATTAACGCGTAGAGTCACTAGAATCACATGACTTCCTCAGGGTAATTGCCAATCGTGGAGAGGACCTCAGAATGCACTTTCTGGGCACTTTAGATAGTTTGGACACCAAACAGAATCACCATTTACTGTTTTTTGTTTGTGGTTTTTGCATGATTTATGTATTTATGTATTTATTTAAGTAATATTTAATTGATTTATGATCTTTTTAGTGCTGCACTACTTTTCATGATTATAACACCTTAAGTTATATCGCTTACATATAGATTAAATAAAACCGGACCTAGTACAGTGCTTTGTGGCACACCACCAGTGACTGTTAAATTTTTGTTTAGATAATTATGCAAAAATGTGCCAAATGCTTTGCAGAAACGAAATAGGCTATGCCCACAGCACCCCCCCCGGTTCAAAACATTGGTGATATGGTAAAAAAATTAAACCAGATTAGTCTGACATGCCCTCAGTAAGGTCATGCGGCTTTGGGTCCAGCAAGTTGTAGGTTTTTAAGAGATCAAGGATCCTTCTTTTTAGGAGTGGTTCCATTACCTTGACTACAACAGATATAAAACTCAGCGGCCTGTAATTGCCAGCTTTTACCTTGCTACCCTTCTTATGAATACCGTATTTTTCGCCGTATAAGACGCACCTGACCATAAGACACACCTATGTTTTAGAGGCAGAAAACAGGGAAAAAAAATTCTGAACTAATGGACTGCAGACACAGTACAGGAGATGACCAGAGACTGCGGACAGCACAGAGATGACCAGAGACTGCGGACAGCACAGGGATGACCAGAGACTGCGGACAGCACAGGGATGACCAGAGACTGCGGACAGTACAGATGACTGCTGACCTTTGGGGAGGTGGGGAGCGGGTACCTGAATTTGACAGGTACCCGCTCTTACTTCTGCAGAGTTTTTGTTTGATCTTACCTGTTCCTCGATCCAGCCGCGCGCTGTCTTCCCAACTTCTGTAATGGCGCTCGGCATGACAGCCGGGTGCCCAGTGCGCATGAGCGAGAAGCACTTGCGATTTGTGATTGGTCCGGCGGCTTCTGGGATCTGTCATGTGTCCCAGGTACCGCCTTACCATTCACAAAAAGCACCGCTTCTTGCGCATGCGCACTTGGCACCCGGCTGTCATGCCCAGTGCCCACACTACAGAAGCCGGGAAGACAGCACGCCGCTGGATAGAGGAACAGGTAAGGTCCCACTGCAGAGCTGAGCGGCCGGCCCGGTATTCTGACACGGCCGCGGTGGAAATACCGGACCGGCCGCTCCATATTCGCCCCATAAGACACACTGACATTTCCCCCCAGTTTTGGGGAAGAAAAAGTGCGTCTTATACGGCGAAAAATATGGTAGTTACAATATTTGCTGTCCGCCAGTCACAGGGAATGTCTCCTATTGGAAGAGATTGATTAAAATGAGCAGCTAATGGTCCAACAACTATACCTTGAAGTTCTCTTAGAGCTCTGGGATGAATACCATAAGGACCCATTGTTTTTGTTAAGCTTTAACCGGGCCACTTCCTCTGCTTAAAAATCCTGAAAATTAAGTTTCATTACTAGAACCAATATGATCCCTCAAATTGTTATTATTGGTCCTATTTCTTAGAAGACTGAACAGAGGAAATTATTTAAATGGTTTGCTTCATCCACAAGTGCTGTGCCTGGTTTTCATTTTAGCAATCCCATTGTAGCACTAAATCACCATTTAGTCACAGCATTCATAAAACCATATAGCAGGCAACTGATGTATATTATGTCATTCCAATGACTTGTTTAGTTATGTGTACGACATAAAACATTGGTATATGCAACATGCATACTGGTACGTGCCATGGAATGACAGTATATACTTTAATTGGCTGCGTTGAGCCAGTGGATTTTATGAGCAGTAAATTTAGGCTAGAATGACCATTATATTCAGATTATTTAATCTGAACCTTTTTACAGCAGTGTTTGCATATCTGTAAGAGTAATCTACAAGCAATCTATATTTATTGAAATTAGGGACTAACATTTAAAGGCTATTAAAACCCCAAATTAAAATCAAGCATATCAAGATTATGTTGCCTTAAACCTGCAAAACATAATCGTTTTCAGTTTATAAACTGCATGTACCACTGTTGTCCCTGCAAACTTTACCTATCATTGCAAACTCATTACAACAGTAGGAAGCTGTGTCAAATTACTTAAAAAACGGGAATTTGCCTACAATATCAGCCATAAGCCCTGCAGAATAAAGCAACAGACAGCAGTCAAAATATATTTGCAGCAATTTTTTCACATCCTTTTTATGCATATTGAAGATTCTGTATGTCCAGGATTTATTTTCTCAGAGAATAGGTGCAGGAACTCCGCCCTTCTGAGTCACTTCTTGTCTCCGCCCCCTCTACCGCTTTTTTTAGAGAGTATAGAGCCAAGTATCATTATGTGGTGCTAAGTCATTTGCATGGAATTTGTTAATGATAACAAGAAAAGCAGTAAAACAGATCCCCTGCAGCCAGCAGCAATAGACCCCCTTCCCCAGCAACAATAGATTCCCCCAGCAACAATGGACCCCCGCAACAAAATACCACCCCATAAACAATAGACCCCAGCAGCAACAACATATCTCCCAGCAGCCGGCATCAATTAAATGCCCAGCAGCCAGCAACAATAGACCCCTCCATAAATAGTAGATCCCTTCTTGCAACAACTGCCCCCACAGCAATAATAGATCTCCCCACAGTAACAATAGACCGCCACACAAAAATAGATCCCTACCAGTGACAATAGATCCCCCAGCAGCCAGCATCAATAGACCTTCCAGCACATCCCAGCACCCCTTGCCATTACATATATTCAGTGCTGAAGGTGTCGGAACTGTGTTCCCCCACGTTCCCGCTGAAAAAAAGCCCTGTGCATGCCAGTATACCAGTTTGCTCTTTTATGGTTTTGGACCTTACAACTGTTTTAACCAGTTTCCACTTGTTAATAGTACATATACTGCTAGTGGGAGGCACAGCCAGGGCAGGTGATGTTCTGGTACATTGCACTAGTGCGACCCCGTGACTTGGAACCATCGGTATCATGTGATTACTACGACTTGCCATAAGTGATCACATTATTACAATGTAAACAAAACAGTCATGAATGGTTTCCATTGGTGCTGTGAAGCTGTGATTGGCCCACAGCTATCACATGGTACCTGACACCCTGTGCCATGTAATTAGCTGTAGCCAATCATCACAGCATGTCAACAAAAAGCAAGCTGTCACTAATGGAAACCGATTCATGACACTTAATTATTGCTTATAAATAGTGATCACCACTGTATAAGCAATAACAGTGTAAAAAATAAAATTAAATAAAAATCCTTTATCACCTCCCCCCTTCCTCCCAGGGTGGTACAGGGTTACTATGGTGATAATGAACTACTCTGATGGCAGTAGGTTAAATAAAAATTGTAGAAAAAAGAAAAAATGTTAAAAAAGAGAAAAAAGGTTTATAAAAATCGAATACTCAAAAGAGCGGGATCTGTGTTCAGAACAAACTACACTATTAGCTTCTGTATGTTTACATTCCCTAAATCGTTTGTTTATATAGCAAAAAATACAAAAACAGTGGTGATCAAATACCACTAAAAGAAAGCTCTATTTGTGTGAAACAAAATGATAAAAAATTCATTTGGGTTTAGTGCTGCATGACTGAGCAATTGCCAGTTAGTATAGCACAGTGCTGAAAGGCAAAAAAATCCCTGGTTATTCCCTGATAATGAACTACTCTGATGGCAGTAGGTAAAAAAAAATTGCAGAAAAAAGAAAAAAATTTAAATAAGAAAAAAAAGGTTTATAAAAATTGAATACTCAAAGGAGAGGGATCTGTGTTCAGAACATACTACTCTATTAGCTTCTGTATATTTTGCATTCCCTAAAATCAATGGAAAAGGTGGAACCACATGATTTGAGTTTTCTCATCTGCCACGGACCTTTTTGGGGTTGATCCCTAAAGCACACTTGGCTTTTCATTACATTGAAAGCCTAACAGCTCTGGTAAGAATTCTTACTCACTTGTGGTTGCCACCAGAATTTTGGAGTGTCACTCTCTTTTTTCGGCCTCATTGGAAAAGTGGGTCCTTTCTTCTCTACTTTAATGTGGATATTCATTTGAGCACGGATTTTCTTTATATTTGGTTATTCAATTTTTTAGCGCTGCACTTTTTGCATCATATAAAAATACATTTTGGCCTAAATTTATGAAGAAAGATTATTTGTTTGCAAAATTTTATAATAGAAGTGGGGTTTTTCCCCCAAAACTTTCAGTATTTTTTATTTTTATAGCACTAAAAAAAAAACCCCAAAAAAACAGGGGTGGTCAAATACCACCAAAAGAAAGCTCTATTTGTGTGAAACAAAATTATAAAAATTAATTTGGGTTTAGTGTTGCATGACTGAGCAATTACCAGTTAGAATAGCACAGTGCTGAAACGAAAACATTCCCTGGTTAAAGCATTTAGCATTTTTTAGTCTAACACATTGAACATATTAAAATAAACATTCCCCAGTAAACTATTTGTTAAAAATCTTACCGTAGCACTTGTAGCTTACATCTTTTATTGCTGCTGGCTCCTACTTTTTCAGTAATGCTTCCCTGAACCTCCTGTTTTCACAGACAAGGGATAACAGTGAAATGTGCAATCTGTTAGCTCGCATTTATCAATGTTTTCACCCAAAACTCATGCAGCTTTTTACCCCATGTATACAGATTATTTCAACAAACTTTTGGGTGAAAAACTGAATCTTGAGTGAAAGTTGTAAAAAACCTTGGGTCAAACCACTGCTAAATCTATACCTTAGACTTGTCACATTTCACTCATTTACAGAGATTGCTTTAAGAGTGTACATATTATGTTTCCTATCTTCCAAAGAATTTAAAAAAATCCAAAGAATTTCCTCCATAATCATATCTGCAACACTACATTATCCTGTCAACCTATTGTGCAATTAGCATTGATTTATATAGCTCTAATAATTACTCATGGCATGGCTCTGGTTATACAGTCATGCATTCTTGACAGCATTTTATTTGCTTCAGCAGAACTACAGTAACTTAGTAACAAATGACAATACTAATCAGTAAATATATGAGGGAGGTCGGAAGATTTCTTGTGATAGGTAGTGAAGGTAGTCAACTGTCAGTTGCAGAGGTTGAACATATTTGAAAGTCTTTTCATTCAATAACAGCTGCTTCTGAAGAACATAAATGCTGTGCATAGCACTATTTTATGACTTGATTGTCATAATCAATACTTAAAACACAGATACTACTTGATTTTATCAGCTTGCAAAAGGCTATCTTTATACATCTAATTCCAAGTAATTTAGCCTGTGGGGATCATGGGTTTGTATTTAATACTGTACCTGTAACATCTATCTATCTATCTATCTATCTATCTATCTATCTATCTATCTATCTTTTTTTTATGCTGACAGAGAACTCAAGGAAAAAGAAACATGTGAGCTGTTAGTGCAGACTAGAAGGCTGTAATTGTGATACAGAACCCAATAATTAAACTATTCTTCTACAAACTGAAAATTGGACAAAATTTTAATTTCAGAGATTCGAACATGTCCAAATATCCAAACAACAATAGTAACGAATTTCAGTGAATCTGAAATAAATGATAATGAAACAACAAAAATGTATCTATTTCATTTGGATGTTTAAAGTATCCGAAATAAAGAATGATCTGAATTGATTTGTGAATGACTGGTTGTTAATGATCAGAGACGGAAGCATGGACACAGGATTAGCCAGGGTCATCAAGAGGTGGGAAGCGAGGTATCAAATCATGAGCAGAGCCAAAGTCAGGAACAGAGCCAGGCCAGGAACTGGCGCCAAGTCAGAAGCAGAATCCAAAATCAGTTCAGGAGTAATCCAGTTCAGCAACAAGGGGAGCACACAGAGTTGAA
This sequence comes from Staurois parvus, assembly GCF_062004578.1. Classification (NCBI taxonomy): domain Eukaryota; kingdom Metazoa; phylum Chordata; class Amphibia; order Anura; family Ranidae; genus Staurois; species Staurois parvus. The sequence continues at coordinate 866,596 of NW_028318776.1, forward strand.
TTTTTATTTCTTGATTATAAATTGGCCTGGTGTCACCCTGTGAAACTGCAGCCAAATAAAGCTGCTTACAAAAAATATACACTATATATAAAAATTAAAGGGATTGCTTTGGTACACAACATTGTTGTGCACATCTATGTGCCACAAACTAAGGGCAACTTTGCCTGTTTAAGCAACAAGCATGAAACTAAAGCTACCTTGTGGGAGAACAGCCAGCTTTTTTTTCATATGGTTCCCCATTGCCTATGACTGGATGGTTTGAGTAGGTCCCCCCAGAATTTCCCTGTGGATCGGGGAGGGGTGATTCGTTCCCCATGAAAACACCCAACTTTCCTCCTTGCCACCACTAGCACCACAATCCTCCTCATGAGCAGCACCCCAACACTCCTCACCCCCAGCACTCTTACCCTCCTCTTCTTCACTGCCAGCAAAGAAACCCTCACACTCATTCTCGGCCTCCTCTTGCCTCTGCCTCATAGTGATGGAGGCAATAAGCATAGGGTCTTTGCCCTGAGCAGGAAGTCCACCTCTTCATCCTTCTGCTGTGCTTTCAACCACACCGTGTGTGCTCCAGTAGGATGAACAAAGGGATCTTTTTTGCTAATCCTTGACTTGTATTGGCTCACATCCAGAATCAGGAGTCACTGCCATGGTGAAAAGAACCCAGCTCCCCAGAGCCTGTTCTCATCCCATACTTGCCAAGATATTAATGGCCTTCTGCTACTGGTGCCAAGTTCCAGCAAGTGACTATACTGCATATGCAGGCAGGTGACAGGCAGTTTGTGTTGCCACAGCATTTTGGCTAGGTGAATACTTTCTGGGTGTGACCACACAGTCCTTTTGGAGTGCCTTTTGGGTCCTCTAAAACCATGGAATTGCATACAGTGCCTCTAGATGTCCTGTGTGCAAGGGGCCTTGTGCTCAAGAATGCTGGTAAGCTACTGGGTAAAGTTTAACCACTTGCCCTCCTGAGGATTTACCCCCCTTAATGACCAGGCCTCTTTTTGCTACTCGGCGCTGCACTAATTCAACTGGTAATTGTGCGGTCATGCAATGCTGCTTCCAAACGAAATTTACGTCCTTTTTTTTACACAAATAGAGCTTTCTTTCAGTGGTATTCTATCACCTGTGCGCTTTTTATTTTTCACGCTATCAACAAAAAAAGACCAAAAATGTTGAAGAAAAACAATATTTTTTACTTTCAGCTATAAAAAATATATAGTAAACTCAAAGTTAATTATAAATTTAGGCCAAAATGTATTCTGCTCCATGTTTTTGGTAAAAAAATCCCAATAAGTGTATATTGATTGCTTTGTGTGAAAGTTATAGCGTCTACAAACTATGGTATAGATACTGCAATTTACGCCATTTTTTTGCTATACAGCGCTGTGCTAGTTTAACGGACAATTGCGCGGTCATGCAATACGGTACATAAATGAAATTTACATCTTTTTTTTCCCACAAATTGAGCTTTCTTTCGGTGGTATTTGATCGCCTGTGTGTTTTTTATTTTTTGCGCTATAAAAAAAAAGGCTGACAGTTTTGAGGAAAAAAAACAATATTTTGGACTTTTTGCTATAAAACATGACCAGTAAAAAAAAATTTAAAAATCAAATTTAGTCATAAATTTCTGCCAAAATGCATTCTGCGACATGTCTTTGCTACAAAAAACCCCAATATGTGTAAATTAATTGGTTTACGTGAAAGTTATAGTGTTTACAATTGGCGGGAAAGATACTGGGATTTTAAATTTTTTTTTATACTAATAATGGAGGCGATCAGCGACTTATGGCGGCGATCAGTGACTTATGGTGTCGATCAGTGACTTATGGCGGGACTGCGGCGGACATTCTGACATGGGGGGGGAACTGACTTGGGGCCACTGACATCCCCAGTGACACCAATACAGTGATCAGTGCAAAAAAAACCCACTGACACTGTACTAATGGCACTGGGGAGGAAGGGGTTAACTTTATTATTCAGTGAAAGGGTTAACTGTGTGAGGGAAGTGTTTTACTAGGGGGTGGGGGTGTGTACTGCAGGGAACACCGCTGATCGGGACAGATAAACTCTACTGTCCCGATCAGCTTTGTCAGGAGCTGTCAGGGAACTGACAGAAAGCACAGCTACTGCAGCTGTGCTCTCTGTCACTGATTGCCGCTAATCGCCGGGACATAGCCGGTAACGACCGGCTGTGACCCGGCGACTGACATCCGCTGCCGTGATTGGCGGGACAGGTAGGGCGGTGGCGAGCCTCACGCACGCCGCCTACCTGTTTTAAAAACACACATTTTAAAACGTGGTTTTGCCCAGCCGTGCCGCCCTGCCGCCGTATTTCTACAGTGGCTGGGCGGCATGTGGTTAGATCAATGTTATCTCCTTGTACTGCTGTTGTTCTCTGGCAATTTCTAAACACAGCCCTAGTCACTAATAGTGTCCTGGCTATGCTGACAGCTCTCCTGTCACTGTATCCAGAACTTTTTGTTAGTTCTGGATACAGTGATACAGTAAGTAAACGTGAGAAAGGAAAAATCTGCAACTGGGACACAGATGGAAATAAAAATCTTTCAGGGCTTCTGGCCTTGTTTTACTCTACTACATTAAGTATTTTAATGTAAGTTGCTGTTGGTGAGTTCCCATCACTTCCTGTCTGGTATAACATTGTCAGCAGGACAGGAAGTGAGGGAAAATCCTGACCCAAACCCATAGCCAAAGATGGGTTCTAATGCTTTCCTACTTCTTCTAAAACTGGACTTGGTTGGACATACATTTTAAGATCATTCACACTATTGTCCCAATAGACACCGACAGGTGTCACACAAAGATTTCACTGAAGGGAGACATTTCCCCTTGGGTCCACTGTGGGTCATGTGAAGCTTTTCTTTGTAAACTATTGCACAGATTTATTGTTTATGTTTTGCAACTCATTATGTTGGTGGGTTGCATCTCCTGTCTTTCTGTTATTGTTTCTAAAAATTCTTAATAAATATATTGAAATAGAAAAACCTATTGCACAGATGAGGGTCAACCAAAGATCTGCAGTTAGGACATTTTGCAGGGGATAACAGGATTATAACTTTTTTTTTAATGGTTGAACTGGATGGACTTTTGTCTTTTTTCAGCCAGACTAACTATGTAACTCTGTAACAACCAGTCCCCCATCCCAGGCCTAGTACAGGTAGCATCTTCCTGTGTGTCACCTTGTGCCAGGTGCAAAAGGGAAAAATAGTGAAGCACTCCACTTTCTGTCTAACAAATAGAAATATCTAAATAGCAAGAAAATATAAGCAACTGACATAATATTACACTCATATACTGTGAATAAATGTCCTATCAAAAATACAGTTGCAAGAAAAAGTATGGGAACCCCTTGGGATTACATGGAGTTTTGCATGAATTGGGCATAAAATGTGCTCTGAAAGTCATCTAAGTCACAACAATAGAAGAACACAGTCTGCTGAACATAATACTACACAAACATTAGATGTTGCCATGGTTTCATTGCACATAACATGTAAACATCCACAGTGCAGGGAGGAAAAAGTATGTGAGGCCCTAGCTTAATGACTTCTCCCAGAGCTAATTGGAGCTAGGAGTGAGCCGACCTTGACTCCAATCAGTGTGATGATATTGGATGTGTTGCTGACAGCTGTCCTGCCCTTAAAAAACACACCTGTTTTGGGTTTACTGGTTTCAAGAAGCACTGTCTGATGTGAACCATGCCTTGCAGAAAAGAGCTCTCAGAAGACCTACGATCAAGAATTGTTGACTTGTATGAAGCTGGAAAGGGTTACAAAAGTATCTCCAAAAGCCTTGATGTTCATGTGTCCACGGTAAGACAGTCTACAAATGGAGAAAGTTTAGCACTGTTGCTACTCTCCCTAGGCATGGTCGTCCTGTAAAAATGACTGCAAGAGCACAGCGCAGAATGCTGCATGAGGTAAAGAAGAATCCCAGAGTGTTAGCTAAAGACCTACAGAAATGTCTGGCACATGCTAACATTTTTGTTGACACATCTACAATAAGGAAAACATTAAACAAGAATGGAGTACATGGGACAACACCACGGAGGAAGCCATTGCTGTCCAAAAAGAATATTGCAGCACGTTTGAAGTTTGCAAAAGAGCACCTGGATGTTCCACAGCACTACTGGCAAAATATACTGTGGACAGATGAAACCAAGATTGAGTTGTTTGGGAAGAACACACAACACTATGTGTGGAGAAAAAAAGGCACAGCACACCAACAACAAAACCTCATCCCCACTGTAAAACATGGCGGAGGGAGCATCATGGTTTGGAGCTGCTTTGCTGCCTCAGGGCCTGGATGGATTGTTGTCATTGATGGGAAAATGAATTCCAGAGTTTATCAAGACATTTTGCAGGAAAACGTACGACCATCTGTCCGCCAACTGAAGCTCCGCAGAGGATGGGTGATGCAACAGGACAATGACCCAAAGCATACAAGTAATTCAACAAAACAATGGCTGCAACAGCACAGAATACGCCTTCTGGAGTGGCCCAGTCAGAGTCCTGACCTCAACCCAATTGAAATGCTGTGGCATGACCTTAAGAGAGCGATTTACACCAGACATCCCAAGAATATTGCTAAACTGAAACAGTTTTGTGAAGAGGAGTGGTCCAAAATTACTCCAGATCGTTGTGCAGGTCTGATCTGCAACTACAGGAAAGGTTATTGCTGCCAAAGGAGGGTCAACCAGTAATTAAGTCCAAAGGTTCACATACTTTTTCCTCCCTGCACTGTGAATGTTTACATGTTATGTGCAATTAAACCATGGCAACATCTAATGTTTGTGTAGTATTTTATTCAGCAGACTGTGTTCTTCTATTGTTGTGACTTAGATGACGTTCAGAGCACATTTTATGCCCAATTCATGCAAAACTCCACGTAATCCCAAGGGGTTCACATACTTTTTCTTGCAACTGTATGTGTAAAATGTTCAGTGAATGGTCCCGTTAAGTTCCACGTATATTACACTAAAACTGCTGTGCATAAATATAACCACCATAAAAATAGTGAATCAGCACTCCAAACACATCACCTTCAACTCCTGCGCTGGACCTCATGACTAAATAAGAGGCCTAAAAGCGCTTTAAAAAAACAGGCTCGATAGATCTCTTCCTGCAGTCAAGGACTTCTGTGATGGACCATACAATCACATCAGAGGTCTAATAGCACATAAAGAAGCCGAGTTCCACAGAACTCCTCCTGCAAATTCCTTTCTCCTTTTAAGGACTCAAATAAAACACATTGGAACACAAAACATACTTCAAAGTGCATACCACTATGTGTATAGTTAAAAAGGCCTAAAGTGATATTAAAGGTTCAGATTTTTTTTTTCATTAATCTATGACATACCGTATTTTTCCCTCCATAAGACGCACTTTTTTCCCCCCAAAAAGGGGGGAAAATGTCAGTGCGATTTATGGAGAGAATATGGAGCGGCAGGTCCGGTTTTTCCACTGCCGCCGTGTCAGAATACAGGGCCGGCCACTCAGCTCTGCAGCGGGACCTTACCTGCTCCTCTATCCAGCACCGCGCTGTCTTCCCGGCTTCTGTATTGTGGGTGCTCGGCTTGACAGCCGGGTGCCCAGTGCGCATGCGCGAGAAGCGGTGTGCTTTGTGAATGGTAAGGTGGCACCTGGGACACATGACAGGTCCCAGAAGCCGCCAGACCAATCACAAAGCGCAGTGCTTCTCGCTCATGCGCACTGGGCACCCAGCTGTCAAGCCGAGCGCCCACACTACAGAAGCCGGGAAGACAACGCAGCGCTGGATATAGGAACAGGTAAGGTCCCACTGCAGAGCGGGCACTAACCAAAGAACAACTCTGCGGAAATAAGAGCGGGTACCTGTCAAATTCAGGTACCCGCTCCCCCCCTCCCCAAAGGTCAGCAGTCATCTCCTGTACTGTCCGCAGTCTCTGGTCTTCTCCTGTACTATGTCCGCAGTCTCTGATCATCTCCTGTACTATGTCCGCAGTCTCTGGTCATCTCCTGTACTATGTCCGCAGTCTCTGGTCATCTCCTGTACTATGTCCGCAGTCTCTGGTCATCTCCTGTACTGTGTCCGCAGTCTCTGGTCATCCCCTGTACTGTGTCCGCAGTCTCTGGTCATCCCCTGTACTGTGTCCGCAGTCTCTGGTCATCCCCTGTACTGTGTCCGCAGTCTCTGGTCATCTCCTGTACTGTGTCCGCAGTCTCTGGTCATCTCCTGCACTATGTCCGCAGTCTCTGGTCATCTCCTGTACTATGTCCGCAGTCTCTGGTCATCTCCTGTACTATGTCCGCAGTCTCTGGTCATCTCCTATACTATGTCCGCAGTCTCTGGTCATCTCCTGTACTGTGTCCGCAGCCTCTGGTCATCTCCTGTACTGTGTCAGCAGTCTCTGGTCATCTCCTGTACTATGCCTGAAGTCCATTGGTTTAGAATAATTTTATCCTGTTTTCTGCCTCTAAAACCTAGGTGCGTCTTATGGTCAGGTGCATCTTATGGAGAAAAAATACAGTACTTATTCCTGAGCCAGGCTGTTTGCATCTATTCAGACAAACAACTCAGCGAATGGCTTTCTCTACTCTCAGTCAAGCCTATGAGAGTCAGGAGAGGGGAGAAGGGCTGCTGCAGTGTGCGCACTGAGATTGGACTGAGATTGGGCTCAGGTGAATATTCATGGGGGGGGGGGGAAGGGGGCTGCAGGGGCAGCTGCACTTAAAACGTTTATACGTTAATACATATAATGCATTAAGGTAAAAAACCTTTTACCTTTACATCCACTTTCAAACAAGATCAACTCACAATAAAATATATAACTCCAGGCACATACAGTATGTAAATATGTCACAGTCAACAATAGACTGGTGCCTCAACTGCCCCATGTAACTCTACTAAATGAACTGGTGGAGGGGTTGCCCTGTTCAACACAAAGACTGATCTCATTTATGTTCTTAGCCACTAAGCTCACTATAGCTCGCTCATGAAAATGATCTTTCGTTTCAATCTCTATGTTCCAGGATGCGGTGTCCTGGATAATGCTTAACAAGCACTTTACCAGTGAATTTAATGACACCTTAAAGAGATTGGAGCGGATTATTAGTCCATGGGCAGACTATGCTCATATTGACCTCTAGGGAGTGAAAATGTGACCAAAGTCCTCTTTTCTTTGTGACCCATGAGCCTCATCATTGTTCATAAAGGTATCCTCTCCCCTCTCCCTTTTTCTCCTTATTCAGTTTTCTTCTCTATTCCTACTTCCTCCACATCTTTATGTCCTCTTTTCCTTGATCATCTCATTTGTTTTATGATCTTATAGTTTTGCCTTCATAACTTAAATTATGTGGGAGCAAATGGTACTGCTTTGCAGTTGCTAAATAAGCTCATATGAAAATGTGACTGATATAATACAGATATTCTCCTCTCTAGGATAGATTATCTTATTTTTGATGTGTGGTTGACTTTCTGATCTTTGGATGTTTATTGGTCCTTTTTTGTTTCATACAGTTCACTGAGACCTATTTTTATGATGCTTGGCCAAAGCTTTGATTTAGTTTTGTATGTAATCTGTTATTCTATTCTTTCAAAACAATAAAAAGATTGAAAGAATATAAAAAAAGAGAAACAAAAGTAAAACGTCTGTAAAAGTGCACTTTTTTAAGCTCAGTGCACATGAGGCTTAAAAAACAAATCTTTATGACCACTCTATTGTATGATTCCACTTCTCTTGATGAATTATTTGAAACATGTAAAAAAGGAAAATCTAAGCAAGGACGCTGCATCTCCTAATAACTTTAGTATCAGATGGGCACAAGGGGTATTCAGGAATAAAGATTTGCTAGAATATTGCATATTGCTATCGAGGACCTGGACAACAGGGGAAGACAACATAATTTAAGGGTACGTGGTGTCCCTGAAGCAATTGAATCCGGCCAACTCACCCAAACGCTCTTAACCATTTTTAATGAGCTTTTGGAAAGACCACAAGAGTCCCCTATTGAGATCGAACACCTCCATAAGGATCTTCGTCCCAGAGGTAGAGACACTGACCCCCCGAGAGATATAATTTGCTGCTTAGTCGACTTCCGACTTAAGGAAGAAATATTACGCAGAGCACGAGATCAAAACCGCGATATATATAATAGAGCAGAAATCAAATTATTTCAAGATCTCTCCCATCTCACCATGCAACGCAGAAAGGACTTACGCCCTTTATTGGATCTATTACGTCCCAGGGGTATTGCTTACCGCTGGAGATTCCCATTTGGCCTCTCAGCAACACACATGGGGCGATCAGCTCTCCTGAGATTCCCGGAAGATATCACACCATTTTGCGAGGCCCTGGATATCCCAATAGTGGACATACCCAACTGGTCCGGTGAATCCCAGCTCCCATCTCAAACGGATGAAGACCCAATGGAGGCCCAATCCACTGGACACCCTGGAGGAGCAAGGCGATGCAGAACATCCCACCGCACCTCGTCCTCTCCTGTATGACGAAGGCTCATCACTGGGGACAGTATACCAGTCTCACCAGCTCATCGCAAGGCACGTCACGAATGACACTTCGCCATTCCCCCCTCTCCCCACACTCGTGCATCGCCATTCCCCCATTCTATGGCTACTTTCCCACCTAACCTAATATATCACGTGATTTTCCTCTAAACCCTGGTTCCATTTCACCTTCAATGGAAAACCTTCTGTCCACCCTGAGATAACACGCTAGGGTATGTGTATCGCATTAGGTTGTCCTAACTCTCATGTATACTATTTGTTAATTATATGTTTATGCCGATTTTGAATGTAAATACTGAGATTATATTAGCTCTTGCTCTCTGCAGGCTGCATGGTAACGGTACTAATAGAGCCGCGGTTCATATTTTTGCTGGCTCTGGAGTTTGTTTGTTTGGTCAGTAATGGCCTACTGCACTATACGGGTAGCCTTGGCTGAGACCAGAGTTTTTACTTGTTTGAGATCCAGGGATACAGACTGCTCATTTCCCTTGACATACGCGTCGAATCTCAATGCATTTTGCAATTGATGTCCTTAGACAGGGAATCTCATGCAACTGTGCTCTTGTGTCTGCAATACTGCAGTTTATTAAGGCCCTCTCGAATTGCCAGTTGGGAACATATTCTATGGTCCATAAGATATTCCAGTACGAGCCTTTTCACTCTTATTTAATGTTTATATTGCGGTTCTGTGGTGCTGTTATTGTGTGACCATGTCTTACCCTGATACATATCTTACCCATAGTGTCTCCTCATGAGCTTCTTAACTACATATGAGCTCATAGGAACCTCTCCCTGAATATCATGCTCTCCTCCACGTTTATGATCGTACCCAGATTTATACATGAACACTTGAGAGACTATATGCGATGCACTAATCTTCCCTCCCCCCCACCATCGTCTATACATCATCTCCCTCTCCCCTCATATTTTGGCTGCCTTCCCATTCTTCCCAATATCGGGTGTGATTACCTTAGAAACTTAGGTTCCAAGTCATCTTCAAACGCAAACCTCCTAACTGCCCTGGACAAGGTGTTAAGTTATGTCTAAGGTATAAGATTTCTATACATGTTATGCATATTATCGGTTCGCTCTATGGTTGTGCCAGTCTCTGATATGTGTATTTAGATTATCACAGACCGCGCTCTCGACAGGCCAGTTTCACGATGCCTCTTCAACAGTTTATCACATCCTTGCTTACTCTGGGGTCAACCTGCATCCGTGGTAGCGGCCTGTCACACAGCGTAGAACGCCTCGGTTAGGGCCAATATTTCTCTTATATCAGGGTTTCAGGGATGCAGTTTAACCAGATGGTTGTCCCTCGGCCTACATTCCTGAATTTTAAAGCGTTATGTTATTGCTATTTCCTTGCAAGGTTGCATATAAATTTAATATCCTCAGTCTGAACTGACACAGTATAAGGAGACCTTTTCACATTGTCTTCTTTGATCGCACGGTATGGCTCATGGACAACTACAAAATGAAACCTACTACTAATGTATACTGCTTATCTTGTGATACTATAGTATAATATCTGTATAACTATGCCACATCCTGTTACATAGCACCACCTCAATGCCTTCCCAAGACAGTATTACATACAACTAGATACATAGGAACCGTCCTTCAGAACATAATACCTTCACACTTGTTAGTGAGCATCCCTAGTTGTGCACATAAGTATCCTCACTATTATAACTAACACACCTCTACATATATTATCTCCTACCTGTACCTCCTTGCTACGAATTGAACACCTCTCCTTACAAAATCTGCTGACATCCACCTATCTCCGAGTGCCATTGCTACCTTCTATTGGACCCTATCTTATGCACACTTTTCATCCGCGAGATACCTAGTAAGTCCTCTTCCTGGGACTATCCTGCGACCCCTCACAGCGGCCGCCTCTGGGTCCGATACATCTCCGACTTGAATTTTATATCCACACACAATACATTAGTTATCTAATCAACACATAAGATTCTTAATACAGGACAGCATAGCTGGACTACTCTGTCCCCGGGGTTTGCTTCGTAAGAGAAGCTTTAGGAACACATACCACCACATTTGTATGGGTTTTTACTGTGAACGCCTAATACTTCTCACCTTTACTATTTCCTGATTTATTGACTCTTCCTCTCTATCTTTTCCACTCCTATTTCTACTCCCCCCCCTTTTTTTTTTCATTATACCCACTTGCTGTAATTAGAGATTTTGAGTAGTACTTTTTCTCCCATATAAAACAATGTCTACTAAACACACATCTGTACGAGCCCACCATACACTTTCTGTTGCATCTCTTAATGCAAGAGGCCTAAATATACCTGAGAAACGCTCACAACTCCTAACTTACATGAAAGGCCTCTGAGCAGACGTGCTCTTCATCCAAGAAAATCATTTTTGTGCTGATCACATCCCTAAATTTTCCAATGCCAATTACCCAACAGTCTATCATTCAGTTAACGCTGAGGTAAAAGCAAAAGGTGTGTCCATTTTGATCTCCAAAACACTACCGCTTACAATTACTGCATCTCTCGAGGATCCAGAGGGAAGGTTTCTCTTCCTTAAAGGCCCCCTCTACAACAAACCGCTTACTTTAGCCACCATTTACAGCCCCAATATGGCACAAGTGAGCTTTTTCCGTAAAATCTCCAAAACGCTTGCTACATTCCAATCGGGTATCTTGATTCTTGGGGGCGATTTTAATTTAGCACTGAATCCATTAGAAGACACTTCAACAGGCTTTTCATCTAAACCCTTCCGAGCACTTAAACAGATTAAAATTGAACTGAACGACCTTCACCTCCATGATACATGGCGTACCCTACACCCCTCTGGCAAAGACTACACTTTTTTCTCCGCACCTCACAAACGTCATTCCATAATCGACTATCTTTTTCTTTCACAAAAAGACTTACACACATTGAAATCAGCCTCTATTGAACCAATGATTCTTTCTGACCACCACCTGATTATGATGACCTTGCATCTTCCCAATGCCCCATTTATGTCCAAAACATGGAGATTAGATCCCTTTCTCCTTACGGACTCATCCGTTACCCTCCAAATTCGTGAATCTCTGACCAACTATTTTAAGGAAAATACGTCCCTGGAAACTACACCTCTCAATGGGAAGCACACAAATGTGTGATACGTGGGCTCTTGCTTTCCATCACTGCCTCTCGAAAACACCTAGCTCAGGCATCTTTTACCAATATACTTCAAAAAGTACGTAAATTGGAATGCTCACATAAACGCTCTAAGGCTGTAAACTCTGCGACCGAACTTGATCAGGCATGCAAACAACTTCGAGACATAGTGGTAAAGAAAACCAAATGTAATTTTACTTTAGCTCAGAAACTCTTTTATGAACATGGAAATAAGAGCAGCAAGTTTTTAGCCAGGGGCTTGCAATCTAAAAAAGCGGCTTGCACCATTCATCAACTTAACTCCAAACAAGGTCACTTACTTAAAACTTCTGCGGATATCGCAGCCGAATTTGAGAAATATTTACCCTTTACAACCTACCCTTACCACCAAAACTGACAGGGGACACTAGACCATGTAAGGTCATTATCTAGACTTTTCTCACCCAATACCTTACAAATCCATATCGCAATCACAAGCAAAAGAATTAGATGGAGCTTTGACATTGACAGAACTACAACAGGCCATTGCACAACTGAAACCAGGTAAAAGCCCGGGCCCAGATGGACTTGTAACCACATATTACAAATCCTTCATTGATGTCCTAGCACACCCATTCCTAAAAGCCTGCAACTCGCTAGATACCCCAGGACAGTCTATGCGCCATCTTTCTGAAGCCCATATCACGCTTATACCAAAAGAAAACAAAGAGCAGACATCGCCAGCGAATTATCGTCCGATCTCCCTACTGAACACTGATTTAAAGATTTTTGCCAAAATACTGGCCAGTCGTTTACTGCGCATCATAGACCCCATTATTTCCACTGATCAGGTGGGGTTCGTACTCGGTAGAGAGGCGATCAGGGCTATAAATGTACTTCATTGGTTGGCACAGAAGAAACAATCTGGCTTCTTCTTCTCTCTAGACACTGAGAAGGCCTTTCGACAGATTGGCATGGGACTACATGGAGGCCGTTCTGACTGGCCTTGGGCTTCTTTCACATCTCTTGACCTATATCATGTCTTTATATACAACACCAACGGCTAAAATGAGAGTCAATGGCCTCCTTTTAGACGCCTTCTCGATAAGCAATGGGACCAGACAGGGATGTCCACTATCCCCCTTCTATTCATTGTTACGTTGGAACCTTTTTTGAACTGCATTAAACAGAATGACAACATCAAAGGGATTTTAATCAATGGCAAAATTCACAAAATAGCGGCCTTTGCTGACGACATCTTACTTTTCCTGACAGACCCACATATTACGTTACCTAACCTACTACACAATTTAAAATTGTTTCAGTATTTGGCCAATTTTAAAATAAACTTCACTAAATCCCAAGCCCTCAATGTTTCCCTAACACAAGATACGATCAGACAGGCGAAAACAAATTTTCCTTTCGCATGGCAGTCCGAGGCCATTACTTACTTAGGACTTCAATTACCGACTCACCATACAGAACTCTATGCCAAAAACTTTTTACCCATCCTACGTAGCATCACCAAAGATCTACAGACATGGGGTAAACCATTTTTCTCTTAGTTTGGCAGAGCAGCTATCCTCAAGATGAATGTGCTTCCTAGACTACTGTACCTATTGCAAATGATTCCAATCAAACTGCCCAATTCTTTCTTTAAGTCTTACAAAACATTATGTACCTCATTTCTATGGTGTAATAAACGCCCCAGAATCGGCTTTGACCAACTTACCATGCCTAAGACGAGCTGAGGTATTGGACTACCTGATATCACCTGCTACTACAGAGGATGTAACATGGCAAGAATAGTAGATTGGTCTACAAACCGCAACCGTAAGGCTTGGGTCAATTTGGAAGCTGCTTTTTTGGGGATCCCTCTCGCCACCTCCCCTTGGCTGAAAAATTCCCAAATTCCATCTGAGTACACCTTCTTATAGGCCCCACTCTATCGTGTTATCATCAGATGAGTCAGAAAAAAGGTTTCTCTTCCACCCCTGGCCCACTCACTCCTATCAAAATGAATCCAGACTTCCCACTGGGTATGTCACATGCCTTTCTCGCCGGGTCTAACCCCACAGACAATTTGAATTTGCATCAACTTTTCAAAGACGAGACGTTCTTATCCAGAGACCTCATTCTGAACAAATGGCCATCCCTGACCCTGACACCGTGGATGTACAGACAACTCCACCACTTTATACATAGCTCCTCACAGCTAAAAGATTATACTAGACCACTTACCCCATTTGAAAAACTTTGCTCTACAGACTCTCCCCAGAGACATGTTATATCTATGTTTTACACTTGCCCAGAAAACACCATTGACATTCCATTTAGGAAAGCTTGCAAGGCCTGAAGCTCTGACTTACAACTTCAGCTATCGCTGGAAGACTGGGATCACATTTATGAACATATGCACAAAGGGTCCATATGTGTTTCCACACAAGAAAACAACTTTAAACTATACTCTAGATGGTACAGAGTTCCGTCCCTGCTTCACAAATTTGACCCCAACGTCTCAGATTCGTGTTGGAGATGTCACCAGGCGACGGGTACACTCCTACATATCTGGTGGGACTGCCCATTGCTACAGCCTTTCTGGGTGAAAGTCCAATCCATAATCACGCAAGTGACTACGTACTCCCCCGCACAATTCTTGCTTCACCACTCCACACTTCCATTTAGGACGTACCATAAATCACTCGCCTTGCACATGGTAAACGCAGCAAAACAATGTATCCCAGTCCACTGGATCTCAACACATTTTCCCACTATCCGAGAATGGTTTGCTAGGATCAACAAAATTGAGGAAATGGAGGAACTGATTTCTGTAGCAAAGGAACATCCCGAGAGATTTAGGAAGACATGGGCCTGTTGGAGTAATTTCAAAACCACCACTACCTATCACCTATTAGTGCATGAACAGCCTACACCCCCTGACTGAATGTTTAGACACAATGCTGTACTAGGGAACGCCCTGTTCACCGAAGATGCTTTTGATGCACATTTGGACGGCCTGAGACTCTGCATCGTGGGCTTGCCTTTCGGGTTCCTGACACACGTGTTGCTCCATTGAATGATCTTGCAAGTATTGCATCCTAAGCTATATGCCTCTTTCTGGCTCGGCTCGTACAAAATGATGTGATCTATTTTATCCGCAATTACCCATTCCACATCCCCTTTACCCCTTACCCATTCCCCCTCCCCCCTTCTTTTTTTTTTTATCCCCCCCCCTCACTACCTCACTCTACATTTCTTTCTCTAACTATTCTTCTTTCTGTCTTCTTTTTATCTCACACCTTTTATAAGTCCTCATTATTCATATATCCCCAACAAAATATAGCATTTACTCTCATACAGGTGTGACTAATTTTACGTAGCTCACACGTTCCTGATATGGACACACAAATCATAACATACACACCAACATGTGCTATCTTTACCCAACACACCACACTCCCTTAACATAAGAGCTCGCTAATACATGGGTCAGTATTCATTTTACCTATATTGACTTATCTATTATACTCTTTGTATCTGCTGATTTGCAATATACACTTGATATAATGTTATATCCCACCTCGATTTGTATTTCAGTTTAAACCCATGGCCCGTCTGTGAAACGGGAGGCTATGTGCTATGTCTATGTTCGGACTGTGATCCGTAGTTGTGTATGCCTTAATACTGTATGCCTTACTTATTCTAATAAAAGTATTTTTTGTAAAAAAAAAAAAGAATATTGCATATATACATAAGAACCCAGTCAGCGACTCGGGTCATCAGCTACATAAACCTATAATATAAACATAAACACTCCACAGCGCAAAACATTATATTAAATGTGTAAAAAGTCCAAACAAAAGTTCCAAAAATATATAAGAATGTGCTCCAATCCCAGAAATAGTGCTCAACAAATTCTTCAAAAAAAGTTTACTCACACCATCCATGCTTAATCCCCACTCATCAGATGGAGTGAACTCTTTGCTGATATGGCTAAAGAGTCAAACAAGCTTTAAAGACGGGGTATATCCTGCCCAGATACAGTGGGGATCGAAAGTTTGGGCACCCCAGCTAAAAATTTGTATTAATGTGCATAAAGAAGCCAAGGAAAGATGGAAAAATCTCCAAAAGGACTCAAATTACAGATTATACATTCTTATAATATGTCAACAAAAGTTAGATTTTATTTCCATCATTTACACTTTCAAAATAACAGAAAACAAAAAAATGGCATCTGCAAAAGTTTGGGCACCCTGCAGAGTTAATATCTTGTACTGCCCCCTTTGGCAAGTATCACAGCTTGTAAACGCTTTTTGTAGCCAGCCAAGAGTCTTTCAATTCTTGTTTGAGGTATCTTTGCCCATTCTTCCTTATAAAAGTCTTCCAGTTCTTTGAGATTTCTGGGCTGTCTGTCATGCACTGCTCTTTTAAGGTCTATCCATAGATTTTCAATTATGTTGAGGTCAGGAGATTGTGAAGGCCATGGCAAAACCTTCAGTTTACGCCTCTTGATGTAATCCCCCGTGGATTTCGAGGTGTGTTTAGGATCATTATCCATTTGTAGAAGCCATCCTCTCTTTAACTTCAGCTTTTTCACAGATGGCATCAAGTTACCATCCAAAATTTGCTGAAATTTTATTGAATCCATTTTTCCTTCTACTCGTGAGATGTTCCCTGTGCCACTGGCTGCAACACAACCCCAAAGCATGATTGATCCAACCCCATGCTTAACAGTTGGACAGAGGTTCTTTTCATTAAATTCTGTGCCCTTTCTTCTCCAAACGTACCTTTGCTCATTCCGGCCAAAAAGTTCAATTTTAACCTCATCGGTCCACAGAACTTGTTTCCAAAATGCATCAGGCTTGTCTATATGTTCATTTGCAAAGTTCAAACAATGATTTTTGTGGTGAGGACGTAGAAGAGGTTTTCTTCTGATGACTCTTCCATGAAGACCATATTTGTACAAGTATCTCTTTATAGTGGAATAGTGTACCACAACTCCAGTGTCTGCCAGATCTTTCTGGAGGGATCGTGCAGTCAAACGTGGGTTTTGAATTGTTTTTTTCACAATCCTGCGAGCTGTTCTGTCTGATATTTTTCTTGGTCTTCCAGATCTTGCTTTAACTTCCACTGTTCCTGATGACTGCCATTTATTAATTACATTCCGAACAGAGAATATTGACATCTGAAAACGCTTTGCAATCTTCTTATAGCCTTCTCCAGCTTTGTGAGCGTCAACTATTTTCAGTTTCAGTTTTCTAGACAACTGCTTAGAAGAACCCATGGTGCTGATTGTTGGGGCAAGGTCAGATGAGTCTGGGCATTTAAAACCTTTGAGATTGACATCACCTGGTCTTCCCAGATGATGATTGAGAACAATCCATGACACTGGCAGGTCTCAGCTTGGCAAAGGGGGCAGTGCATGCTATAAATTCTGCAGGGTGCCCAAACTTTTGCAGACACCATTTTTTTGTTTTCTGTTATTTTGAAAGTGTAAATGATGGAAAAAATATCTAACTTTTGTTGACATACTATAAGAATGTCTAATCTGTAATTTGATGCCTTTTGGAGATTTTTCCATCTTTCCTTGGCTTCTTTATGCACATTAATACAAATTTTTAGCTGGGGTGCCCAAACTTTCGATCCCCACTGTACATCTGCACTTGATATCTTCCAAAAACGATTCCCACGATTAGATGAAAAACAAATAAAGAACACAAATAGAACACAAATAGTGCAATACTGTATAAAACTCTTTATTCTAAAAAATGCTGCCCTTAATGCACTCACATGATAAACATTACATTCACGCTTAAAGGCTCATATTAAGGCTCAAATCCACATGAAATCCTCCTTTGAAAAATTGGACTGGCAGTAGGTAATACAAGTTTACAATCTCCCCTTAATGAAGGCAAGAAGTCACTCTGGAGCACCGCAAACCAACATGTGCTCCACTCATCGGACGTGACGTCACCATGCATCCACCGGAACCGGAAATACGTCCAGGGGGTAAGCCACATAGCCATGTCACGGCACCCAGTTAATCTGTGGTCCTAACTCTCAAGATTTGTAGGGAGAGGGAGGAGAAGCACCAACTGGGTGTCCTTTATGCATGTGTGTGTAAAAGAAACACAGTGAATGGAGGACAGAATTAAAGTAGACCTTTCCCCTTTCCCAAAATATTAGCAGCATGCTAATATTAAACCATCTTACATTCATTAATTAAATAAGCATTTTTTGCTTTTAATTAAAATGACTGCTTTTCCACTCCTGGTTAAGCGAGGCAATGGTGATGTAACCCTGGCTTCACAGCATCATCCTGGGAAGGCTACATCACCAGTTCCTTCCTATCTGATGATGTGCACTGTCAAATGTTCCAGGAAGCAGACCTGGTCCAGGCAGAGTTCCAGAAGATAAAGGGAGGTGAATTAAAGTGGTTGTAAACGCTCAAGGTTTTTTACCTTCATGCATTCTATGCATGAAGGTAAAAAATCTTCTGTGTGTACCTGAGTACTGTTGTGATCCAGCAATGTGCACAACAGCCTTATCTGTCCATTGTCTCTGCCTTCTCATTGCCTGAGACAGCAAGTGGGAGGTATTGGCTCTCGCTGCTGTCAATCACAGCCAGTAAGCCAATAAGGAGAGAAAGGGGCAGAGTGGGGCCAGGCCACGGCTCCATGTGTGAATGGGCCCACGGAGCAGCATCTCAGGAACACGCCTGCTCGGGTGCCCCCATAACAAGTAGCATTCTATGAAGGCACCCAACAGAAAGGAGAAGCCAGGAGTGCCGGTAGGGAAGAGGAGGATCTGGGCTGCTTTGTGCCAAACCACTACACAGAGCAGGTAAATATAGACATGTTTGTTGTTTTACAAAAAAAAAAATTAACTTGTAGTATTGTTTTAATCTGCCCTTAGTGAAAATGACCACCATGAGAATAATGGGTAAGAAAAGGACGATAAAGTATGAAAAGAATAAAAAGCCTGCAAATATATCTATACATATCTGTTTATATAATTCCACTTAGTCACTAGGATGGCTGTGCTGACTGGCAGGGATGTGCACAGATTATAACTTGTTGGAAGGAAATACAAATCCTTAGACAAGCAAACAGCTCCCATATACAATATACAGTATAAAATGCTGTATATTGTGAGAACCGGTTTCAAATGGTAGAATATTAAGGATGCAGCCACTGAATTAAAACTTCCTTTCAAAGACTTTTGCCCACTTTTATTAAAGTTCAAAGCATGACAAAGGTTTTTCTCAAAGGGGTTTTCAGCAGTTCTCTGCCACAAAACAAATGATCATCAGTGTTCTGTTAGGATAGCCATGCACACATACAGTACTTGTGGGCTGAACTGAAAAAAAAAAACAAACAGATTCCTCAAGTCATGCTAAACACCACAGAAGGATGAATCTCCCACTGTAGCATTCAAAATATATTCAAAACAGTACCTGCACTTGAATGAAGATACACAATGTTCAACTGACAATTTTCCACCCAGATCCTTTGACTTGGGTGGGAAGATGCCGACAGGGTCAACCCATGGAGCAAATTTTGGCCTCTTCATCAGGAACTGGAAAAAACTGGTTCCATGTATGGCCAGCTTTAGGCAAGTATTAAAGGTGAAGTATAGCCAAAGCTATTTTGGATGTACTTCTATGGATCACAGGAGTGCAGTTCATTCTGCACTCCTGTGACCAGTTTCACTCAGCCGGTCCAGGCTCTGCAAAGAGCCCAATTTTACAGTCAGGATCCACCCAGATGCCTGGGTGAGAGCCACTAGGAACCTGAGCCAGCCCCTGCCTTCCCCTCTGAAGCCCAGCTCTCCAGTGAGTGCTAGACGGGCAGAGCAGAGAGCGGGTGACAGGCAGTCACCACTCCCTTCTCAGGGTGGAGGGGAGAGCTGAGTGATCAATGGTGTTTGATCTCTCAGTTCTTTGGGTAGAGCCAGCAGGGGACAGCTGCAGCTGGGATCAGCACTGCAGCCATCTAGGTGATTTTTTATTTTTTTGCTTTTCCCTTACTTCTTTTAACACATACTGTAGCTTCATGGTGGATAACTAGCCCCACCTCTATGTCTTCTTTTTGTACAGTGAAACTGCCTTTGACAGCCAATGTAAAGCCCCAGGGGTGTGTGGCAGGGAGAAGAAGGCAGGTCAATTAGCAATCAGGAAGTCATGCAACCAATGTTTACTCAAGAGAGACCCATTTCCCTGCTCCCGTTTACCTCTAAACTCTTAGAACGCTTAGTCTACAATCGCCTGAGCTCCTGCCTCACTGACAACAACCTTCTTGACCCTTTACAGTCTGGCTTTCGCTCACTACACTCCACTGAAACTGCCCTACTAAAACTCACTAATGATCTACAAACTGCTAAAACCAATGGCCACTACTTTGTACTCTTACTACTTGACCTCTCTGCGGTTTTTGATACTGTTGACCATCCCCTCCTCCTCAAAAAACTCCACTCTCTTGGCCTCCGAGACTCTTCTCTCTCCTGGTTCTCCTCCTACCTATTGCAGTGCTTCATCAGCGTTACCTATAACTCTGGCACCTCCTCTCCACTCCCACTTTATGTAGGGGTTCCTCAAGGTTCTGTCCTTGGACCCTTACTCTTCTCCATCTGCACCTCCTTCCTTGGTCACTTGATAAACTCCCATGGCTTTAAGTACCATCTCTATGCCGATAACACACAAATCTATCTTTCTACTCCTCACCTCACCCCCTCAGTCTCCTCTCGCATTACTGGCATTTTCAAGGCTTTGGACATCTTTTTATGTCCTTTTCCATCTCTATAAAGTTCCATTACCTTGTTGATGGTTCTTTTCTGATCCCCATGGCTCAGTGTCTAGCCTAGTCAGTGCTTCCACGTAAGCGCTAACAAACTCATTGATTATTTATACACACTGACACTAAATGCAATTTAAAAAGCCACAGATGTGGGACATTAAACTCTAATTGGCATTTTAACCCGTGTGTGTTACCTTGTGTGTCTGTACCAAGGCCAAACATTCCAGGGTATGTAAACTTTTGATCAGGGCCATTTGGGTGATTTCTGTTATTATGATTTAAGAAAGAGCCAAACAACTATTTGATAATAAATGGCTTCATATGATCATCACTCTTCAATAAAAGAGCATTTTTTGGCATGATCAGTCATATTTTCAATATCAATGCCAACATTTCACAATTTCTGCCAGGGTATGCAAACTTTTGACCACAACTGTATATATATATATATATATATATATATATATATATATATATATATATATATATATATGTATCTAGCAGACAAAAAGGTGCACAGGGAAAATTCTAAAAGATGTACAATACAAACAATAGACATAGGCAGCCATTAATCACACAGTATGAAGCAACAAAAACAGACTGAAATCCCCCAAAATGGCAATTAAAAGTCACAGGCTCAGAGCTTATGTGTGTAAATAGGTAATTAGGATAATGATTTTGCAATAACCCACTGAAAGAAATCATTAGCTTTTTATGCTCACAATGTAATGTGTAGGGAATTATGTATATTGAATATTTGATCCTGCTGAGAAAACAATGAGAAGCCATGTTAAAACTTAAAATTGTTCTATTTTAGGAATTTTTAAGACCAAAAACTCTATTAATTAGACAATAACATTTCAACTTAAGATTGCATTCTGAGCTGCTACACTAAAAGTACTAGTGGGCCAGAGGCAAATATGCAATATATCCCCCCCCCCACTGTCGTGTTTGTGTGAAAAGAAGATATTGGCCGAACGATCAGACAGAGGATTACTAATCAGGTGCTGCCTCTTTGAACTGCAGAGAGGTGGAAACAAGGAGACATTTGCTCCCTGGCAGTGTTGAGGAGCCATGTGGAAACCAAGATGATTATGGGAGCCCAAGGGATTGTGGAAAAAGAAATGAAAGGAGTCCACACCTGCATCTGAGCATGGTGAGTCAACAGGCACTTCCCTACAGTAAAACATACTAATATAATCTCATTTATAAGGCCATGTGCACTAAAACACTCTTTCTTCCTTTTGCTATTCTAATGTAGAAGATTGGAAGGTGCAATACTACAGTCCCGCAATATTATAATTTAGATGTGTCGTTAACATTTTATATAATTTAAGTTCATCTCTAGCAAAAACTTGTCTTTTTTTGGACAAAATATATAAACTTATATATCAAGTTCTATTTTCCTGCTGTGTGTTTCGCAGTGGGGAGATTTCCCTTCACTTTCTGTCCTGTTGACAACCTTGTCACTGTGGCAGGAAGTGAAGGGAAATCTCTAGTACAGCCCCAGCCAGCAGTAAAAAGCTGAAGTTTAAATCTTTACTTGCGCTACTATATTTTATTTGGGATTATTTATAAAGGAATGGTTATCCAATTCGAATAGCAAATATTTCAGAGAAGATCAACCCCATGCATAATGCGGCTGATAGACATACAGTACCTTGTTTGAATTTAATATCAGTATTTTTGTTTGTTTAGCTCCTCCTTGCTTCCTGAAGGTGGTTAGATGACCCCTAGGTGGATTGGTGGGCTATCATTTGGCCTCGTGGCAGAATCTTTGACTATTTGTGGGGTGGGAGAAACTGGGCACTTGTCAGGGCTCTGTTATCAGCAGAGGTGTTAGGAGACCTGGCACCCCTGCCAGTACCTTGCATGGCCGCAGAAGTTCACATCAGCCCAAATTTGGCTCCTAACTGCCTTTATAAGGAAGCCCTGCCCTGCTTTCAGGTGCTGGTTGATCTCTGGCTTTCCAGTACCTTGTTCCTGTTTCCTGTGGTATTGTGATCTGTGATTTCCTGATACCGACTCGGCTTGCTCTTGGATCTGTCTGCTCTGACTACGTCTGCTCTAAATCCCACCTGGTACCTGACCTTGGCTTTGAACCGGCTATCCAGTAATCCTCTGTTCCCCGGAAGGGCTTGCATACCTCACACAGGCGCCACCTGTCTGCAGACCTCATCTCAGTGCATCAGCTGTGCTCCTGGGTGGACCACCAACAAGCACTCCTACAGGCAACCTGTGCCACTTTGGGCCTGACTCCTGCTGTCCCTCTCTCAGGGGAGTCTGGAACTTAGCCGCAAGGGAAGTCCTCTCTCCATTGGCCGCTCACACCAGGTACGTGACAGCATCAGTCACTTTAGGGGTTATTATAGCCAATAAATCCAAGGACAGTAAATACAAAAGAAAGGACCTTTAAGTCAAGCCAGCACTATGTATTCTCCAGCTCGTAGAGCAGCTTCAAGGTAGCATACATACCGCTTGGATGAGCCACCAAAACGTCAATGTCCACAGTATGTATTCAGCTCTTCCGAAAACAGCAGATGGTCTTCAACAGATGAAATTTCTGCCCTGGTGCTCCAATCCAGGTAGTCACTTTCCGACATCTCCCCTCCCCTGAATATACACTCCAGCAGGACAACAGGAAGCTTCAGGCACCAGGCAACAACACACTTTCCCCAGGCATCAGGCCTGGGAGGAAAGAGCACTTTGTATCCTTCCCCAGCATGCACCACTGGAAATAAACTACCTAATGGTTGACCAGAAATACATGCATATTCATAACTCAGATTATTGTATCTCACACTATTGCCATGGACACTACCCAACAGCAGGCAGGAGCAAACAATAACACTGAACGTAAGGAAAATTCAAGGAAAGCAGAACTATAAATTCATGCTCCAACAGACTACAGCTAATAAGCCTAAATTTAGACTAGAGACACTGCTGCTTAGGACAGGTTAGGAACACATTTATTATTGCAAAATCTCTGGTCATTTAGCATTTACAGGCAATGTCCATATCCTAACAATAAATCCACAAACAGCACAATCATATAAATCGTCAATATATGTGTAACTGTAAACAGAACATATTAATAGTTAAAAATGAAATGAAATTTGTAGGTGTCAATCATCAAGCTTCTGAATTTTTAAATAGGCTCAACAAATGTCAGCTATAGTAGAGTAAAATGAGGTTTTCCCCACAACAGATCCATCTGTGCTGTGCTATGCTTTTCCCCCTTAACTGCTGACCTACCCCTGTGAAGTGTCCACCACCCTTCTTTTGAGGTATTCAGACCTTGGATTTCAAAACTTCTCAAAGCAAGATTGCTTAATGTCAAAGCTTAAATGCAGAATATTTGGGTACTTTAAGCTTAGTAATGATGCATATGTGGGAGTATATAGCATGCCTTTCCAAAAGTGTGGGGCATGACCACCACATATGGTACATTGTGCCACATAAGGGCATTCCCTCTTAGTGATGGCCAGTGCTCTTTCAAATTACAATTCCTATTATGTAGTGGGAATTGTTGTACTCAATGGGCAAGCATATAGGTGGAAATGTGGGAAAGGTGTGCCGGTTATAGGTTTCTGACCCACAACGCTGCAAACTAATCTGACATCCTTTACTAGTTTCTATAAGTCTGTCAAGTCCTTATAATGCATTTATAATAATTCCAAAAAATCTGGGATACTGTGTAAATTCTACATAAAAACAGAATAATTTGATCTGCAAATCTGTTTAGGGTGATATTAAACATTTGGGTGTTTTTCTTTAAAATATCAAACATGTCATACTTACCTGCTCTGTGCAATGGTTTTGTACAGCTTGGAAGCACCCTTAATCCCTCAGTGGCTATGACTGACATCAGCGGAAGCCAATGGTTCCTACTACTGTATTTAAGCCAATGAGGAGAGAGAGTGCCAAGAGAGCTTTGACTTCCATGCACATCACTGGATTGAGATCGGGCTCAGGTAAGACAAAGGGGGGCTGAGGGGAGACTTGCACTCAGAAGGCTTTTTACCTTCCTGTATAGAATGCATGAAGGTAAAAAAAAGTCTGCCTTTACAACTACTTTTAAACAGAGAAAATTTACAATTTTAAGAAAAAACTAAGGTAATTTTGAAATTGATGGCAGAAGCACATCTCAAAAAAATAGGGACAGGGCAACAAAAAGCTGGCAAAGTACAACCCCAATTCCAAAAAGTTGGCACAGGGCCATGTTTACCATGGTGTAGCATCTCCTCTTCTTTTAACAATACGCTGTAACGTCTGGGACCTGTGGAGATCAGCAACTGAAGTTTTAGGAGAGGAATGTTGTCCCATTCTTGCCTAAGCTGCTCCAAAACCTGCATACATTTTTCAGCATTGATGGTGCCTTTCCAGATGTGCAAGCTGCCAATTCCATACGCATTATTGCCCTCCTACCATCAGAAATCCAGGCTTTTGAACTGAGCGCTGATAACAAGCTGGAAGGCCCTCTCTTTAGTCCAGAGGATGCAGCACCCAAGGTTGCCAAAAAGAAGGCAAATTCAATTTGTCTGACCACAGAACAGCTTTCTACTTTGTAACAGACCATTTTAAATGAGCTTTGGCCAAGAGAAGATGGTGGTGTTTCAGGATCAGATAATGGCTTCTTGCATGATAGAGCTTTAACTTGCATTTTTGGATGGCACTGTGTTCACAGACAGTGATTTTTGGAAGTATTCCTGAGCCCATGTATTACTGTCTATCCCAGAATCATACCTGATTGTAATGCAGTGCCGTCTGAGGGACTGAAGATTATGGGCATCCAATATTGCATTCTGGCCTTGTCCCTTCCACACAGAGATTTCTTCAAATTCTCTGAATATTTTTATGATGTTATGTACTGTAGATGATGATATATTTAAAGTCTTTGCTATTTTACATTGAGGAACATTTTTCTGAAATTGTTCGACAATTTTTAGATGTAAGTTTTCATAAATTGGTGAACCTCTGCACATCTTTATTTCTGAGATACTCTGACTCTCTAAAATGCCTTTTTTATACCCAGTCATGTTCCTGACCTGTTGCCAATGAACCTAATTAGTTGCAAAATGTTTTTCAAGCTCTTCTTTGTAAGTACTACCTACTTTGCCAGCTTTTTGTTGCCCTGCCACAACTTTGAGACATGTCGCTGTAATCAATTTCAAAATTACCTTATTTGTTTTCTTAAATTGGTAGATTTTCTCAGGTTAAACATTTGATATGTTTTCTATTGTGAATAAATTATGGGTTTATGAGATTTGCAAATCAATTCATTCTATTTTTATGTAGATTTTAAACAGTGTTAAAACTTTTTTGAAATTACGGTTGTATTATTACTAAAAAAAAAAGTTAAGACCTACATGAACGTGACAGACCAGGATTCTTCTGGCGTGTCAATCTACTGTATGTTTCTATAAGAGAAAAAAGGAAAATAGAAATTGCTCAAAAAGGTAAGAAATAACCTTTGCAGTAATGACTACATTTTTCTTAAATGTGTGGATGTAAGGAATAGACATACAAGCTAGCCTTGTTTTTGTCTCCCTTTTAGCTGCATCCCGGGTTTGTCTGAATGAGAGTAAAATTTAAAGGACCATCAGAGACTATTCTAAGATTTTGTAGTAAAAGATAAACTAAGGTCTAGTCAGTTTTGATCAAGTTTTTTTTATAGGTTTTTGCCTTGGCCCTAGTACATTCACATCAGTCCCTAACCCTCAAGGAGCATAAACTCTAACTAAGGTCCCTAACTCACATCCATACACTATTCTCAGATTTTGTAGTGAAGGATAAACTTAGGTCTAGTCAGTTTTGATCAACTTTTTTTTATAGGTTTTTGCCTTGGTGATGTTCTGTGAGTTGGTTAAGCAGACCAGTTTCTTACTTTTGCTGTTAGCCCATCATTTTCAGATAAGGTTTACCCATCAACAGCCACATACAACATCATAGAGGGATTCCAATAAGAAATAAGATTCGCCCATCACTTTTAATTTAAAACAAGATTCCCCCTTTTAGAAATAGAGCACAATGGGGGAGATTTAATAAAACTGGTGTGTTGATGTTCTTGAACTTTGCTGTTGGCTAAGAATTCTAAAGATGCTGTGGACAGCAAGGAAACCAAAAAAGTACCCTGGAATTCATAAAGACTGGTACAGGCAGATTTTGTGAACGTCTCTCTCATGCATTCTAAAAGTAGTGAAGAATGCACCAAATTCATGTATTCATGTACCATATATATATATATATATATATATATATTACATTCACATCAGTCCCTAACCCTCAAGGATCGTAAACTCTAACTAAGGTCCCTAACTCACATCCATAGACTATTCGCAGATTTTGTAGTGAAGGATAAACTCACGTACTAGGGCCAATTTAGATAGGAGCCAATTAAGCTACCAGCATGTCTTTAGAGTGTTGGAGGAAACTGGAGTACCCAGAGGAAATCTACGCATTAACAGGGAGAACTTGCAAACTCCAGTCAGCTGGTGCCGTGGTTAGTATTTGAACCAAGGACCCTGCTGCTCCACTTTTAGAATGCGTTTGAGACGCTTTCAGCGCCAGATTTTTTCTCTGTACGCCAAAAGAGAGTTGGTCATAATTAGCTCCACTTTAACATTTGTCACATTCAATGTGATACAAAGTAAAAGCGGCATATTCAACATGACACAATCTAAAAGTGGCACATTTTAGAACTGCCTGAATTTGGCGCATGAGTCACTTTCAGAACCAAAAGTGTCGCAAATGCCATAATTTTAAGCAATAAATTAGCAAGAGTCAGAAAAGTGAAAAAGCAGCTTTACTGAATTCCCCCCCATAGTTCCTACAACAAATTTACCTGAACAGTTCGCTAGAAGCTACTGAACTATACTAGTCATCTACTAGACTAGAGCTTTCTTATTCTGGAAATATTATGAGATGAATAAACTCACTGGAAAAGTTATACTTTGGAAAAGTTGAGGAGAAAAAAAGCTATACAATAGCTATACGAACAATTAGCTACAAGGTGGCTGGATACAGTCATAGGAATTATGAACACATAATTGCGAAGAATTAAAGTGGTCATAAAGGCAAACGTTTTTTAAAAGTGAATTCTCTGCATTAAGGTAAAAAAACCTTTCTAAAGTATTCCCCCCGGCCTCCCCTTAAACACTTGCCTGAACCCAATCTTTATCCAGCAGTGTGCCTGCCTGCATCAGCTCTTCTCTCCTCTCTTTCTTCTCAAAAGAGACTTGGCAGCTGCTGAAGCCATTGGCTGCAGAAGGGAGGGGGGGGGGAGGTGCAAATGTGCTCTATTTTGGTCTATGGATGCACACAGTCTGGCTCAGGATTGACCCTGCACAAGTGCCCCCATTGGAAGTGGTTTGCTATAGGGGGGACTAGGAGACAACGAGGAGCCAAGATCACCAGTTGGGGACCCCAGTGGAGGAGGTTCAGGGCTGCTCTGTTCAGTATACAATGTTTATTATTTTCAGGAAGAAAAGCTTTACAACTGCTTTAAGGCCCACATACAAGAAATAATATTCTACAAAAACACTATTTATGTATGCATTCACCAGCAATTGACATCAACTAATGTAAAATTAACTGAACTGAAGATGGATATACAAACTGACAAAGAATGATGTAAGCTGGATTTATCAGTTTTCTGTTTAAGAACGTGACTGAACTGATGACTCCAGTGCGAAAGGACCTTAGGGATAATCATCCATTAACATCTGCAAGCACATAGGAATTAATTTCTTTCTGTTTTCCATCTGAAAAATGGACAGATGAAAAACAGATAAAGTGAACGCCCATGTGAAAGGGCCCCTAGGTCGAATATTATTTATTATTATTATTTTATTTCAGGTACTTATATAGCGCCATCAATTTACGCAGCACTTTACATATACAGGTGAAACTCGAAAAATTTGAATATCGTGCAAAAGTTCATTTATTTCTGTAATGCAACTTAAAAGGTGAAACTAATATATGAGATAGACTCATTACATGCAAAACAAGATAGTTCAAGCCGTGATTTATCATAATTGTGAGGATTATGGGTTACAGCTCATGAAAACCCCAAATCCACAATCTCAGAAAATTAGAATATTGTGAAAAGGTGCAATATTCTAGGCTCAAAGTGTCCCACTCTAATCAGATAATTAAGCCATAACACCCGCAAAGGGTTACTGAGCCTTTAAATGGTCTCTCAGTCTGGTTCAGTAGGAATCACAATCATGGGAAAGACTGCTGACCTGACAGTCATGCAGAAAACCATCATTGACACCCTCCATAAGGAGGGAAAGCCTCGAAAGGTAACTGCAAAAGATGTTGGATGTTCCCAAAGTGCTGTATCAAAGCACATTAATAGAAAGTTATGTGGAAGGGAAAACTGTGGAAGAAAAAGGTGCACAAGCAGCAGGGATGACCGCAGCCTGGAGAGGACTGTCAGGAAAAGGTCATTCAAAAGTATTGGGGACTTTCACAAGGAGTGGACTGAGGCTGGAGTCAGTGCATCAAGAGCCACCACACACAGACGGATCCTGGACATGGGCTTCAAATGTTGTATTCCTCTTGTCAAGCCACTCCTGAACAACAAACAACGTCAGAAGCGTCTTACCTGGGCTAAAGAAAAACAGACCTAGTCTGATGCCCAGTGGTCCACAGTCCTCTTTTCTGATGAGAGCAATGTCTCATTTGGGAACCAAGGACCCAGAATATGGAGGAAGAATGGAGAGGCACACACTGCAAGATGCTTGAAGTCCAGTGTGAAGTTTCCACAGTCTGTGTTGATTTGGGGAGCCATGTCACCTGCTGGTGTTGGTCCACTGTGCTTCCTTAAGTCCAGGGTCAACGCAGTCGTCTACCAGGAGATTTTGGAGCACTTCATGCTTCCTTCCGCAGACGAGCTTTATGGGTATGCGGATTTCATTTTCCAGCAGGACTTGGCACCTGCCCACACTGCCAAAAGCACCAAAACCTGGTTCAATGACCGTGGGATTACTGTGCTTGATTGGCCTGCAAATTCGCCTGACCTGAACCCCATAGAGAATCTATGGGGCATTGCCAAGAGAAAGATGAGAGACATGAGACCGAACAATGCAGAAGAGCTGAAGGCTATTGAAGCATCCTGGTCTTCCATAACACCTCAGCAGTGCCACAGTCTGATAGCTTCCATGCCACGCCGCATTGAGGCAGTAATTGCTGCAAAAGAGGCCCAAACCAAGTACTGAGTACATATGCATGCTTATACTTTTCAGAGGTCCGATATTGTTCTATGTACAATCCTTGTTTTATTGATTGCATGTAATATTCTAATTTTCTGAGATTGTGGATTTGGGGTTTTCATGAGCTGTAAGCCATAATCATCACAATTATGACAAATCACAGCTTGAACTATCTTGTTTTGCATGTAATGAGTCCATCTCATATATTAGTTTCACCTTTTAAGTTGCATTACTGAAATAAATGAACTTTTGCACGATATTCTAATTTTTCGAGTTTCACCTGTATATTGTACATTCACATCAGTCCCTAACCCTGAAGGGGTATACAATCTAAGGTCCCTAACTCACATTCACCAGGTTGAAGGGGTTATACCAGGATGGTGCCTGCACCTACCGAGATCATCCCAGTGTCTTTTTTTTCTAGCAGGCGATGGGCTTTAATGTAAAAGTGATCCTAGCTGCCTACTATTTCCCCACTAGGGAACCCGAGACTGAAGCTGGAATTTCTGCCTACTGACTGGAAGATCCCTGATCATCTTTATGGTCTGTCACAGCCTTTTTCATCCAGGGTGCCTAGGCACCCTGGGGTACCTTCTGGGTTTTTTAGGGGTGCCTTGGAAAAATGCCCCAAATTGCCCAAAAATTGTATACAAGCCAGTGGAGTGGATTAAGTCTGCTTTGTTGTTACACAAAGCCACAGATTTTCACTGGGCAACATTTCAATGTTGGGCACCCTGCAGGCCAGCCACCAGCATCCTAACAATCACTAACATCAATGATGATAAGGAGGACATGGGGCACCTGTAAGGCATCCTTGCTTGCCCCCTCACCCCTCTCTGTCAGCACTGGGTGGAGAAGAGAAATCAGTAACAAGGAATGCTGGAATAGTAGAAAGTACCAGTCTGCAATAGTGTATGTGCTTTGAAAGAATAAATCACTATACTTGTTGTGTGCCTTATGTGTGGGGATGCTACTGCAGTATACAAAACGATTCGTTTCTTTCTTTACATTTTGGAAGGGGGTGCCTACAGATTGGGCATAATTTTAAAAACCTTGACTGGAAAAAGGTTGAGAAACATTGGTCTAACAAACCGGAAGCAACTAGTATTTTGTCACGTCTGGTTTTACCAGGATGGAAACACGCCATTACTAGCTTGTTAAAACATCAGATCAAACTTATCTGGGTTTGCATTGTTTAGGACCTGAGCAGCCAATCACTAAACCCAAGTATTGCCATGTGCGATCCGGTGAGAATCTGCATTCCTTTGATCAAGTTTTGACTTTGTTAAAGTCAACTCTTGTGCATGAATGTTGGGACTGCAGACACAGATCATGGTTGTGGACAAGCATAGGGAAGGAAATACACGTCACATAATCGCTGCTATCAAGTGAGCCTCTTACTTTAACCAAAGATATACACTCTAGTTCTGGGAAACACCAGACTTGCCAGAAGCTCAGTCCAGGCTTGCAAATTTTCCACAGCTAGTGTTTAGTTTTTCACTAACTAGGACCACAAATGATAATTGCCATGCATCTCCTGAATTCTCCTGTGTTATATAAACTTGTGGAAGAAAATCAAAGCTTCCTTTCAAGACAGTTCAAACAATTTCCACAACAAGCCTTTCAGAAAAATGTTTATAAACTGTCTAGAGGAGCATGCATAATTTATGCAGCTGAGCTGATCACGGGCTTTGCATCTGTGCATTGTAACTCAGAGATGAAACTTTCACAGGTGCAGCTGCACGCTATACACAGAAAGAAAATTGTATCCTACAAACAGTATTATTATAGCCCAGTTTGCCAGGAGGACAACTGAGATCAGTTGTTAAGCTACGGGAATGTACATCACAATAAAAAAAGGGTGATTCTGTGTACAATGTGACTTGCAGTTGCACAAAATAAAAATCATTTTGTGAAGGATTATACAATACAGTGCATGTTTCTGAGATAATATACTGTACATATATCTGTATTTTCATGTAATTAAGCACTGTGGCATTGCTATTGAAAATGACAGAAGCAAATAGAAAAAGTCATTTCTACTGCAGGAGCTAATATAGCACTTTAACCAAACTATAAAGTTTCCAGTACAGATGGGGGAACAAACTGGCTATAAAATATTGATGAAACAGGGCTGTCAAATACTGTATATTATACAAACCGAAATTGCTTTGCAGGACTATTTTTTTGCAGTGGTTTTGCTTTCCAGTACAAAATAAAGTAATATAAAAAAAAGCAGGAATATCAGTAAATGTGTAAAAAATGTCTCCCTTGCAGTGTTGGGGTCCTAAATCCAAATCCTGCAAGGAACATAATATGAATGTAGCATGTATTTTCACTCGTGCTTTTATTTCCTTTCACAACCCCCAAAACAGGGTAGGCTAGGCTACTAACATTCTCTGTGTGTGTGTTAACAATATGGGATTAAATTAATTTTTTGAGGCTATGGATTGATGTGAATGCTTTAGGGTTCTCTAGCTGAGAAAACTCTTCCTCCCCTTCTGAAGACTCCTGGGATGTATGATATAAATTGCCTAGGCAATGAAACAAAAAATAACTGGAGAAATGAAAAAAAAAAGTTTAAAACAAGTAAATATAATGCACATTCCTATCTATTTACTAATGCTAGCAACATAAGGATTAAAAATTGTCAATGTTGATTGAGAGAGTGAAGTTCCACTTTAATTTGAATGAAAGAAAAATTTTACATGCCTAAATGCTGTATGCATCTAAACTCAAGTACTTTACATGCGTATTTTCTGCATTATCTTCTGCCAGCAAGAACCTGCAGTCATGCAGAAAATACGCATTTGTCTGTGTGAATGGACCCTAAAGCCCTATGGTATATGCTGGCACCAGGGCCAATCAGAAGCTTCTGCCAAATCTCCCAAAGCAATCTGTGAAGCATATATCTCAATTTTCAGTCTGATCCCACTCAGTCCTAGAATCGCTGATAGCCACTCTTATATGAGTAAAGCCTGCAAACAGTGGTTGACAGCAGTATTCATAACTACAGTATACTGTGACAATTGTATTTTGTTTAGTGCCAATGTGCAATTCAAGAACCTGCCCTTTTATCTAACCATCATGCCAATTTTAGCAAACCTGCAACTGTAAAAAGCAAAAAAATGTTTCTATTTAACTCTGATTGGTTATTATTAATCCCTTATTGCCTTGGTTATTTTTTCATTAATTTTTCTGCTCCTTTCTGCAGTACCATAACTAAATGACTTCACCATGCTACGTGCAAGAAACACAGAATACAATTTGTACTTTTACAAAAGCAGATTGAGGAGTTGTAAACTTCTTAGACAAAAATGTTTTAGGTATTACAAGATTAATGAAAACCTGACTTGCTTTTACTGTGCTGTCATGTTTATTATGACTAAGGCTGCATTCATACCGGAGCACAGTGATTCTCAGGCATATTTTTTGAGCATTTTTGCACAAGTTTTTTAAAAGCATACTTTAAGCATTTTACATGTGTATTCAAGCTTCAGGTATTTTTTTCAGCCAAATGGCAAGCACTAGGGGAAGGACATCAGTTCTTACAGACTAAAAAATGTGGAAATGCACACATTTTCAGTCATTCTCATTTATGTCAATGGGACTAAAAATACCCAATTCTTCCTCAAAAGTAACTGTAGTGTTTGGTGCTACCGGCACTCAAGCACCTGAGGTCAGCCACCACTAAAGTATATGGGACTTTGGATGTTGAATGCTTTTTAGCTTTGAGCTACAAAATGCTCAGATGTGAATGGTGCCTTTACCACATACACTAAGCCATACCAACTTCAGATAAGCCATGCTTACTTTTTTTCTGTATTATGCAATAAGCGGGCAGAAACTACCTGCCATTTTTCTGGCCCACCTAATCCATGTGCACCTGTACAGCCATGACTCTCTTAGACTCCCTTAGGTATCTACTCTGTGTGGCACTTCCCTAACTACCCTAAATTGTTACCTCTGGCAGCTATTCATGTTTAAAGTATATCTAAAGCTAAAACACTTGCCCTCATTTTGGAAATGGTTAAAACCCGTCAGTTTAGTTTTTTTTTCTATTTCAATGGTCTTTATTAAATTTTTTAAACAGCATAAACAGAGGCAATAAAACACGCCCACGCAGGGGCTATCAATTGCACAGATAAACAAAATGCAAAATAAAAAAAAAGGAAAAACAATGCTCTAATGCCAACAGGGCAAAAGGTACGCCCACGCAGGGGCTATCAGTGGCACATAAGGTACAAAACAGTAATGTAACTGATTATAACAATTAAATGCAGCTGTCCAGTCACACCAAAAACAGAGAGAGAGAGAAAAAAGAAAAGAGAGAAAGAAAAAAAGAAAAAAAAAAAAAAAGGGGGTGGGGGGCAAAGAGCAGGGATTCAAGAGCGCCAATACCGAACGCCATTACATCCCCAGACTAGCCGGGGGGAGTGAGGGAAGGGCATATTGCAACCACGGCTCCCATATTTTCAAAAATTTACGTTGGGAGTCGTTGCGGATACTCGACATCTGTTCGTTGAGCATCATAGTGGTCATACGATCCCTGAAGAGGGACAAACGGACTCTTCCAGGCCTGAGCAATTGTCCTAGTGGCGGATAAAAACAGATAGGAAGCCAACTTCTGCTGGTGAGCTAAGAGGCCCGGTATGGGGCAATGAAGCAAGGCATACCGAGCATCCCGGCGTATGGAGAGATGGAACAAGGTGAAAAGGAGGCCAAATACACGAGACCAAAAACGAAACAGTCTCGGGCATGACCACCAGATATGTAATACATCACCACGATGACCACAACCCCGAAAACATTGATCACTACAGGCAGGGTTAGCCCGGGCCAGCCGAGCCGGAACCCAGTACCAACGAAACAATACCTTATAGGCTGCCTCCAGTGTGGTCGTATTAAATGAGCATTTAGCTATGAGTGACCAGGCCTTATTCCAGTCCTCCGGATCCACAGCCACTCCCAGGTCGCGCTCCCACTGAACAACATATGAAAGAGAAGTATGCGACGAGCGTCTGTTCAGAGCTGCATAAAGAAGGGAAGTAAGGCCCGGAGCGCCCAGACGCAGTTGGCAGAGCTGTTCAAAGGCAGATTTCTGGTACGGGAACGCAGAAGTACCCCGCAGCGAGAGCAGCCAGTGTCGCAATTGAAGATATCGAAAAAATTCCGCCGGGGGGATATTCCGGGATTCCCGAAGAGAGTCCCAGGTGGGAAACCATTAGTCACCCACCAAGAAAACGCCCCTGGGTGATCCAAACCCGGCGGGAAAAGAGGGTTGTTAATAATTGGGAGCAAAAGCAGAAAAGGTGACATCAGACCACCAGAGTGACGCACCGAGTCCCAAACTTGTAGGCCATGAAGTAACATCGGACTCAGTGCCATAGGGCGCAGGGCAGGGGGGAAGCCATAGAAGCGTCGACAGTGCAATAGGGGCACAATTAGGTAGTTCCAACAGGACCCAGAGGGGGACGTCGGAAGAGGCGTGCAACATAGACAGCGGGGCAATCTGGCTCGCTTGATAATACTTAGTCACATTAGGCACCCCAAGACCACCCTGAAGTCTATGGGCAAAAAGCGTACAATTGGATACTCTGGGGTGCTTATCGGCCCAGATAAAACGCATTAACTTCGCCTGAAGCAACCGAAGAAAATGAGGGGGAACCCGCATCGGGAGTGTGCGAAAATAATACAACAATTTCGGCAAGATGGTCATTTTCACCGAATTAACCCGTCCTATCCAAGACAGGTGCGGAAATTGCCAAGAATGCATAAGAGAGGATAGAGAGCTAAGCAATGGATAGTAATTTGCAGCAAACAAGGAGTCATAAGTGGGGGTCAAGCGAATGCCTAAGTATTCAAGAGAAGAGGAAGCCCATTTGTAAGGGAAGTGGGATTGTAGGCGCGAAACCAAATCTGAAGCCAAAGTAATATTGAGGGCGACAGTCTTATCCAAGTTGATACGGAGACCCGAAATCAAGGAGAAGCGCTCAAGAACCTGTTGCAAATTAGGAAGCGTCGTCAGGGGGTTAGTAAGAGTCAGGAGGGCATCATCCGCAAAAAGGTTCAGTTTGAATTCCTGTCCCGCGTAAGGAACCCCCGATACATTGCAATCGGAGTTTAGTTTTTTTTTATGCCATCATTGTACCCATTCTTTTCACTTCTTGTCCTTTAGACACAAGAAGTGAGATCAAATCTCTCCAATTCTGGGGAATTCTGCCGTTAAAGTCTGGACTAATAGGTAAAATATTAGCAAGAAATGAGCATGGGGAGTTGGGTACTGCCATAGGGGAAATTTAAGAAGCAAAATATTTTTTTAAAAATACTAAGAATTGAGAACTAGGTCCTTTTAGGCGGCCTTGATGGCAACATGGAAAAAAAACAGAAATTTGTTCAAATGCATGCATGAGAGATACCTTTCAACTGTATGTGGAGTTATGGAACAGTATGATTTTAATGGACAGTGTCATCAACCCTGTATTCTAATATTGCCTTTTAACTTTTACATTTATGTTGGCAAAAATACAGCAGAAGCACACTAATGTGATTATTTTCAACTTAAAAATTTTTTTTCTTTGGTAGTTTTGGCTGTGATGCCTGTTTTGTTTAATGAAGTGGTAATTGGCCTGAATTGACCAGTGGAAGTAGTAGCCACAACAGATCTAAAAGCTATAGGATTTTTTTTAGATGTATAACTAAAAGTAGGTATAAAGCCTAAACATTTTTTACTTTAATGCAAGGAACGCTTTGCTGAGGCAGCAGGAGCAATTGATTCCAGGTGCTATCAATCGAAGGCAGTGAAGAGGGAGTGGGGGGTGAGGTCGAGTCCCACTGTCTGTGTCAATAGATGCAGACAGCAAGGTTTGAGAAGGAGTCTGCAAGAATGCTCCATAGAAAGCACCTTTCTTTGGGGGCACTTGGCAGAGAGGAAGAGCCAGGAGTGCCAGAGGGGGACCCGAAAAGAGGCGGTTTGGAGCTGCTCAGTGCAATTCCATTGCACAAAGCAGGTAAGTATAAATCTGTTTAATATTAAAAAAATAAAAATTCAATCACTTTAACAATCATACCTTTAACATTTTTACAAATTAGTCAATGGCACAACATTTTAATAGTATAGTCTGTGAGCCTCCCTTTTTTGCAGCACCGCAACACAGCAAATAAATTGTCAACTTCAATCACAGAGGCACCAGCTTAGTGGGCACCAACAATTTGCCCTCTTTGAAGCTCAGTAAGCTCTGACATGACTCTGTATTACTAACAGTGCAGGCACTGCAGGCAGTGAATTATGAAAGTGAGGCTTCATATCTATTAGGTGTCTCATTACACAGTGGAATCAAAAGAATGTAAAATCACTACCGCTTTCAACGTGTCATCACTTTCACACTTACAAATCAAGTAGTGTTTCCATTGTTTTGTTTAACCCCTATATTTTCCCAGCAGGCAGCAACAGATGGCGCTTAATTATTGAGATCTCCTGGCAGCTGAGAGACAACCGCTGGTGGCCACTGGAACTGTGCCCTTCAGCTCTGGTAACCATAGTGCCACCAGCAGATGATCCAGATCCTAACAGAAGATATCTGGGACCCTCTTATTCCAAAGGGAGCTTCTAGATTTCTATAATTCCCCTGCCACAAACCTCTTGGGGACCAGATGTGTGGGAAGACAGGCACCCCCTATTTTGCAAGGCTTGTGGCTTGATGTGGTTCAGGCTGGGCTACCTTTCCTGGTTACCCAGCCTTCATCTCTGGATAAAGGTTTGGTTAGAATTTTAAAGGAGACTCCACACTTATCCCCCCCTTTTTTATATTAACATTTAAAGGACTGCATTGTAATGTTTCATAACAGTATGTGCAGCTTTAAGGCATTCCCCAAGCATGTTACTTAAAGTAGAACTATGGACATTTTTTCCCATGTAGTGGGGCTGTGCCCGCACTGCATGGTTTACCTGTTGGTATTGTCTAGGGGGTAAACAGAGCCTATACTGACCAGATCCTTTAGAAAATGGTACTTGATCACGTCCAGCTGTGGACTGTTCCTGCCGCACTCATGTCCAGCATTGGTCTTTTGGATGTGATGACCTCACGAACAGTCTACCACAAAAGTCTACTAAACCGTGGGGAAGAAGGAGCTACAGGGATTGGTCTTGCACTGAGAGGATCGGTGGATTAGGTGAGTATATTTTGGCTCTTCAATCCCTTAGACAAAAACAAACAGTTGACCCATGCAATGAGGACACAGCCCCAGTGCATAGGGAAAAAAATGCCTGGAGTTCAGCTTTTAAGGATTTGTGTTTTCAATGTTGTCATTTTGAAACAAGAAAAGGCTCTCTCTCTTCTGAACAGTATTTTTAAAATTTTGGGGGGGGATTGCTACATGTCCCCCATGGCAGTACCCAGCTATACATGTCCTTTTTTAGCATTATCTTGCAAATGCAAAATGAGATACATGCTATGTATGGTCATTAATTCAAAAAGACTGAAGGGTGAAGTAATTTTACATCTGTACCACCACTGCTACCTACATATTGTTGATCTTTAAATCCACCCTCTATCCCTGAATGAGTCCTTCGCTAGGCAGAGATGCCAAGCAGGCACAGAATGACCTTAACATTCAGTTATTGTGAATAGGTGACTGTACATAGTATACATCTCATCCTGCACTGACTACGCTGCCTATGAATGATCTTATTCAGGGCTGGAGGGAAATGTACACATCAACAATGTGTGGGCATAATGACCTCAGTCTTCATTCAATCTGCCTACCAGGGCTTTTCTCAGTGGGAACGTGGGGGAACACAGTTGCAGCACCTCTAGCACTAAATGTATGTAACGACAAGGGTGCTGGGGTGTACTGGAAGGTCTGTTGATGCTGGTTGCTGGGGAGGTTTATTACTATTGTCACTAGAGGGGATCTATCTTTGCATGGTTGTCTATTGTTACTGGGAGGGTCAATCATTGCTGGAAGTGATCTACTGCTAAGGGAGAGGCAAATTGTTGCTGGCGGCTAGAGAGTCTATTGATGCTGGCTGCTGGGAGATCTGTTATTGCTGCTGCGGGTCTATTGTTGCTGGGGAGGTCAATTATTGCTGGAAGGGATCTACTCCTGAGGGACGGGTCTATTATTGCTGGATGCTGGAGGATCTATTGTCACTGGAGAGGATACATTTTTGCATGTTGGTCTACTATTGTTGGGGCGTCAATTTTTGCTGGAAAGGATCTACTGCTGAGGAAGGCGTCTACTGTTTCTGGCTGCAGGTGAGTCTATTGATGCTGGCTGCTGGGGGATCTGTTGCTTTTTCTGTGGTCTATTAGTGTTTGGATGGTATTTGGTATTTTGTTGCAGGGGTCCACTGTTGCTGGGGAAATCAATTGTTTCTGGGGGGATCTATTGTTGTTGTGGGGATCTACTTTACTGCTTTTCTTGTTATCATTAACAAATTTCATACAAATTACTTAACACCCCAAAATGATATTTGGCTCTGTATTTTCCAAAAGGAGCTGTACTGGGAGTTGGGTATGGGGTGGGACCAAGGGACAGTGCTTAGAGGAGGGTAGGGGCAGAGACAATGGGGGACTCAGAAGGGGAGTTCCTGCATCTATTCACTGAGAGAATAAACCCTGCTGCTTACACATTGCTTATGTAGCACTAGTACATATGGCCAAGTTCATGTATGTGTTATGCATGCGAATGCATGCACAAACGTTTACATGCATAACATGTAAAATACATACAAAATTGGACTGTGGATTTTTGTGTTTTGGTTTATGCTGATTAATGCTGTAGCTCCTTGAAAGGTCCCAATGTATACAATAAAGTTACATTCAGATATTTTTAAAACCGTATGCAGTATGGATCTGAGCTCAGCTTATTTTAAGCCCGAGTGCATGAGCTCCAAAACAGTTCTGTGTATGTTTCATCTTGTATTTAGCTACCTGCCTTGTGTTCAGGCTTATGAAAGATTTGTGGAAGAATGCTCTTTAGCTGGTTCAATACAAATATTATTTACATTTTGTAGATTCAACTTTCTATTTTTATTCTGCATTAGAACAGATGCTGTCTAGGTTAATATATATCCAAATATATCATATTTCCTTTGAGGTAACATTTCTGGTTTCCTAATGTAGAATAATGTTCTCATATGATAAGTATTACATCTCAAAATATGCTGATCTTTTTTTTCCAGTTTACAATATGCCACCTAAGTGCTGATCTGTTCTCACAACTAAAACATAAGGGCGATCTGAAAGATATCGGTATTCCATGCCCTATATATAGGTTAGTATTACTGAATGAAGAGTGCGTGTCCTAGACTTATTGACGGACTGTTTCTAGTCACACTCTTATCCTGTACACTTTTTGCATCTTATAAGAATGTGCCATGTAATGACGTCATCAAGTGGCATTTCTCTGAGGCACACAATATTCCTATCGTGTAGTCCAAAAAGCAGGCAGGTGAGGACCGTGTCTTGAGCGAGATGCTGGCAACATGTATATGCTCCAGATTGTGGCTGGGGAGTGAACGGTATTAGCCAAGTGGGTTTGCTATGTGTAGTGGTCTTCAGGCCAGTACCCAACAGATTTTGACCTGTGAGTAAATTTACTATGACTTCAACTAACAGCTATAGCTAATCCAGCCAAGAGTTCTTCTCATAGAGCTCTTTGACAAGCTGGAGAGTTATCTTCCTGATCTGCATGTCTACCTTCACTTTTATAACAAAAGTTAGTCAATAAACTCAAAACTCTCCACACTTCACCTATATCTGATATTTTTCTGTTCCTACAGTATCTTAGAACTCTTTGTCTTCCTCCTCTGATTTCTGATTTAGGTCTTGCCTCTGTGCTATCCACTGTGGTTTCTAAACCCGACATGCTTACAAGTTGTGCTGCCAACCCTATATTGACTAAGGTGTACAGGAATAAGTAATTCAACTCCAATGCTGACCCAAGATAACTGCAACACACTAATACCACACAGTCCTTGGGACGTCAGCATAGTGGCACAATTTACATCGGCAAATAAAAAAGACATTGACTCTACTGCATTTTCCACAGTTTATGACATTTTTGACAGCAGCATAGCTGGTTTTTATAACTCTGCAAATGTGAAGCTTGTAAATGCTAAACTTGGCAAAGGTTTGTGAACGTGTAATCATTAGAAATGACAGGCTTTCATGGG
Organism: Staurois parvus; assembly: GCF_062004578.1. Taxonomy (NCBI): domain Eukaryota; kingdom Metazoa; phylum Chordata; class Amphibia; order Anura; family Ranidae; genus Staurois; species Staurois parvus. The sequence continues at coordinate 907,439 of NW_028318776.1, forward strand.
ACTAAGGTCAATGTCCAGAAAATGTGCTCCCAGTTCTCTGATCTCCAGACCAACATCTCTGCACTCAGCAAAGCTCATGCTCTTTGATGACTGGACAGCTCAGGCTCTGACTCGGAAAGTGGGCATGTCAGACCTCTGTAGAGAGACTACTGAATCCTCACAGAAAGCAGGGATCCCACTCTGCAGCTGCTGGCATGGTACCTGCTTTTCTACTCAATCTATGGCTACTTTAAAAAAACAAAAAACTATAATCCTTTTAACATTTTTTGATTTTTTGTTCTAATGCACCTAACATATATATTTGACATGCATTAGAACATGTTCACAGCATTTTGTGTATTTTCGGTATTCCTGTAATCTGTGTTAGGTTAGAATAAGGCTGACAATTTACTGCTAGCAGGGGGAGCTGAGCTACCCAGAGAAAGTAAAACGGAGAAAGTGTTGCTGCAAATTTTGAGGATGAATTACACCAAAGTGGCTTAAACTACAAAGGTAAGTAAGGGCATGTTTTAACTTATTGACACACTAGAGGGCGGTACAAATCCTATGTAAATAGGACTTGAATGTTCACAGCCTGGCCACAGTTCTACTTTAAAGGTACTGTAGTGCTATCCCCATGAGGGCCCCTAAGCTCTGCACAGCCAGGCAACAGGCACTTTTCACATTGTCATCCACAGTCAGTGAGCTTGATTTTGTTATTTTATTAGGGGGAAATAATTGGATAGGGAGATAGGGATTATGGCATGCCCAGCTTGGCTTGAGTCAATGAAGGGGGGGATAACTTCCTTTCTATATACAGAAATAGATTCTGGACCGTTCTTTTCCTTGAAAGCCATCAGTAGCAACAGCCCTTTAAAGGGCGAGGAATCAGCAGCCCTTCAAAATCAGCTTAGCCTCTTGTAATTATGTACAGAGATGTCTCCTCTCCCCCTGTAGAATTGCTCCCAGCTCCACAGTCTGCAGACACTACCAGCCCTCCTGGATGCTCTGAAGAGCTCATGGGACAAGGATAAAGGATTGAGCCCAGCGCTGTCCTTTGAAAGCTTGCTACATATGGCAGTCTTTCCCCTTGTAGATCCCAGGACATGCTGATGTACTCACTCTGTCCTCTTTGCCCCCACTGCTCCAGGTCGTGATCCCATTCATGTTGCACTGCTGAATGTATCCTCCTGAGCCAGCCCAAGCCCAGCCTGGAGGGGGGACCCTAGGGGACCCATCCCAGGCACTAACAGTCTCCTCAGCACTCCATGTTTCACCAGATTTCCCCTGATAGCCTGATTCTTGCATTTTTATGGGCCAGTCCACAACTCTGCTAGGGCCTCCAAACCTGGGATTGGCCAGACTCCCATAAACATGCAGATTAGGTCTCCACCCCTTCCTGCTTACCGACTTCTGGAAGGTTCTATGGTCCTCCAGAGTCAGAAGGAGGCGATAGAGCCACATCCTGTTAAGTCATTCAGCTGACCTGCAATAACCAGACTTAATTCACAGTCTCACACAATTACCATGAGTCATACACAATCATTTTACCTGCAACACTACACTATTCTAGTAGCACACTAGAGGGCGACACATGTACTATGACACACCAGAAATCCAAAGTTACACAAGGCAGCTGAAGACCACCAGGGCATGTCTAATAAAATCCAACAAAGCAAAATGGCAACCACTCAAATCAATGTATAAATAGTAAAGTAAAAGTTGCCACCTAATCATTACCATTAACCTACACAGGCCATGGTCCTAGTCCATAAATACACAGCAAGATAGTGCAGGCTGCTTCACTGATATCAGATATGCTGACTAATTCTCAAGGGTTATTATGTCATATGGAAAGCAATTCAAGTCTTGTTCATAGTAGCTTCTTGACTAGATTGCAGTTGTGTGTAGTGTGTATTTCACATGCCTATTCTTTGTCGACTGCTTAGTACAACTGTAATGAAGGCACTGGTACATTGCACCTTTGTGAGGAGAACTAGCTCATATCCTAAGGAGAATAGGATTGACCTTAGTAATGCCACCAAATAAAGTGCATATATTAAGTGTACTGCATATAGAAAGCAAGCCACAAAGAACTAAGTTAGTGCGCTCCAAACTGTAGACTTTGTCTAACAATGCTAAAGTGGTGTTTAACCTCCCTAGTTGTATTCCCGAGTGTAGCTCGGGGTTAACTTTCAGTACCAAAAGTGGTAACCCCGAGCTACACTCGGGATTACCCTGCAGCGTTGCTCTGGGATTCCCTCCAGCACTTACCTTGTCCTGCGCTCCCACGATGTCCCCCCTGCAGTGTCCCCGGCCATCTCCTCCGGCCGATGCCGGAAACCTTCTTCCGGGTTCCATTCCCTGCGAGCGTCGGGACGTATGGGACGTACGGAGGACAGAACCGGCGGGAAATTAAAAATTTTTAAAAGTGACATTCACTCAATACAGTAAAATCTCATAGTCTAACGTTACTGTATCAAACCATTTCACATACATTTTGTCCCGAGTGCTTTGTTCTGTGCCCTGCCTGCATTTTTACTGTTCTTTCTGCCTGGAAACTGAGAAACGTCCATGGCGTCCAAAAAGCATCCCTTTTGGTCAAAAGCGGTTTTAGACCAGCTAGAGAACAGCGATCGTAAATTAGAACTTCTTGCAGAATTGAGTGATAATGATTTGTGGGAAAATTTGTCATCAGACACTGAAAACGCTTTTGAGACTAAGCTCAGTGATGTGTGAACGTGGCGCTTTGTTTCAAATTTCAGTGTTTTTGGTTTGATTACGTTATTGAATTAAATTTATTGTTATTGTATTATTATTTTTTATGATTATTTATTATATTATAATTTATGATTTCGTGCTTCAAATTTTATCATACCCGGGATGTTTACTAGACTTGCTGGGACAGATTTCAGTGAGTTATTGCTAAGAATTACAGGCCTACAATAACAAAAATGACATATTTCCATGCAAAAAAATGTACAGCTTTGAGCACAGAAATACTGACATAATCAGACCGCTAGGGAGGTTAATTCTGCTAACATTCTGCTGAAACTTTGTGATTTATACAGTACTGCTTGGACTTTGAAGAACTAGACAAACCCCGAAAGCTTGTCCTCAAAATTGTATGTTAGTGCTCATAAAAAAAGTATCATGGACAGTACTCAATTGTTTCTGCCTAAAAACAGTAGAACATTTTAAATCAACAAAACATGAAACTGCCACCCGCACCAATATTAAAGACAAAATCAGTGTCACAGGCGGACTGTATTTGTGGTTGGAAGTGGCAGGGTGACAGATGCAGTGAGTGGAGGATGATGGATCCACACTCTGACAGATTCCAGACTGGAATTCGCCAGGCAATGGGAGAGATACAATGCTGTGACAGCAGGCAGCCCAGCCCACACACACACACAGAGAATATCTGCATTGAGCGATCCCACATAGTGACAGATCTGACACAACACACCACCACCACTGACATAGATCAGCAGGTCCAGCAGGGACTAGAAGTGCAGGCTGTGAGACTGTGATGATGTCATCACTCACTGGCACATTGCACATGTGATGGATGGCCGGCTGGGTTACACTGACACAGACAGGAGACATCAGAGTCAGACTTTATCTTCCTCTGCAGGTGCAGCTCTGCCTCAGCTGATGAATGGGAAGAGAAGGACTGGAACTCCACAGTGATCAGCAGCCACTAGCTGGCTTGCAGTAAGAGACTGAGTCTGAGAGGAACAGTGGAAGGAGTGGCAGCTCTGCTGCTACACTGGTCCTAGACACCCGGCATCTTCCTCTGTCCTTTCTTCTTCCCCTCTGCCACCCCTCCCCTCAGCTGAAGGTTCATTTATAACAGTGATTGCATCCCACACTGAGGGAGTGCCAGCCTGTGCTGAGCCCAAATGCCCCTAGGTGGCAGTGCACCTTAGGCAGCTGCCTAGTTTGCCTAGTGGAAGTGCTGGCTCTGGCTGCAGTGCTGACTGAACAAAGATTATTTCAACAGGTTCATTCATGAGAAGTCGAACATTAGAAGAACTGAAGGACGAGTGAGTGGAAATAGCTAGTTCAGCTTTTAATGAGAGGTGGACCTCAGATGAAGTAGTATGTTATTTTATATGTACTGGGGACTCCATGGGTAAGATCTCCATAGTTGCACCTTGGAATGCTGGAATGCCCACCCATCACTTTTACTTTTGCTTAAAAATCCTTATGAGAATGGACATCTTCATGAAGGGTCACAGCTTAGAAATCTTGTTACTTGAGTAATCCAGAGATGTGTGTAAAAAATAGTTGGTTTAACCCTCTAAGATAAAAAAAAATCAGCTTTGGGGTAGACTAACCCCACAAATCCTACCTTTCAGGCAAGAGACTGCAAAACTGCAGGTAATGCAATGTGAAGCTGGGCAATGTTAACTTGTGTACAAAATGCTAATTAAATCAGAAACTTTTGAGGGGTAGCTCAACATCTTCCAACCTAACATCTAAGGCAACTTTTAGTTTCAAACTGATAAAACTCTGCATGGATATAGTAAATGACCACCCTTATGGAAAGACACCTTATTTCCATTTATACACTGAGAAAAAGCTATGAATATTTTATTGATTTCAAAGGTAAGTCACCAGCAAACCACAAGCACATCAACCAGTTAGGTTTTGAATGTCATTCTGGAACCTGCACCGAACAAAAAACAAACATGGCAACTGATTGATTGTAAGAGCAATATCTCCTTTTTTTTTTTTTTTTAACTTTGGCTTTCATAAACTGAACTGATTTATTGTAGAAGGGACTGTAGCTCGATCTACAATATACATTCACCACTAGTTAAAACGGAACTACAATGTAGATGGGCACCACAAACCAAAAACACTATTTAAAGTGGTTGCAAAGGCCGAAGGTTTTTTCACCTTCATGAATTCTATGCACGAAGGTGAAAACCTTTCAGTATGCAGCTCCCCTCACAGGCCCCCTCATACTTACACAAGTTTGATCTTAAACCAGCAATGTGCACAAAAGCAAAGGCTCTCTCCATCCTCATTGGCCATTGGTTCCTGTTGCTGTCAATAAGAGCCAGTGAGAAGGGAGGAGGCGGGGCAGGGCACACAGACCAGGCTTGGGAGTGAGCCTGCATGGGTGCCCCCATAGTCAGTGACTTGCTAGGGGGGCACTTGGCAGGGGTTAGGAGCCAGGAGCATCAGCAGGGGACCCAAGAAGAGGAGGATCAGGGCTGCTCTGTGCAAAACCATTGTAAGTATGACATTTTTTTAAATTTTTTTTAAATATATGTTTATTGGATTTTGTACAACGTACATAAACAAAAAAGGGCACAGAAAGCATGTTTTTTATTTCAATGAAAAAAAAAAGAATATTGACAACCACTTTAAATCATTTTTAATATTCGAAACAAACTCACCCATCCGTCCATGTCTCCATGCTTTATTTTGCTAGGAAATCACTTTGAAAAATACCCCTTAGCATTTCTGGCTGTGGCCATCTTGACTGAGGGCAGATGATTCATGTAACATTTACTTCCTGGAATACATCTGCCCTTAGCTCAGGCATGCAGGCAGGGAGGTGTGCTTATTCGAGAAAGCCCTTCCTCCCCTCCTAAAAACTCCTAGGTTTTATGACATCATTTGCCTAGGCCTGGAGACCAGGAAGCAACTGAAGAACTGTTAAAAAAAAAATAAAACAAGTAAATATGATATAGAGATGAGCACAGCCAAACCACACATGTGAAAGGAATCAGGGTAGGAAAAGCACTGCAGCAAGGAGATTTAATTGCTGATATTTTTTACACTATTGGTGGTTCTGCTTTTGGTTTGTATTGGGAATGCTGGTGGAGTGGAGGAGGAGAGCAACTTGGGAACCCAGGATATACATAGAGGAGAGAACATGATCTATCCGAGGAATGCAGTGGTCATACTATGAAGCGTAATTGACCCGCCTGTGTAAAGGGGTTCTGGAGCTCCGGAGAGTGTGGACCCAACAGGGGGGAGCAGGTTTGTTGCACTAGGAACCAGAACTATCTACATTGGAAAAACAACACTTCTAACATGGACTGAACAAGCACTTTTTAAGAGGACTGTCATTGCACTTTATGTAATAATTGCACTATAGAATATTTGTGATTTGCACTTATTGCAGAGTTCCACAAGGGGAGTTTATATATTCATGTAGTAGTTGGATTTTTACATTTATTCAATATTTTTATTGATTTAGGTGACACCCCCTGTGGGGAGGGAGGTGTCATAGTTTGGATTTTGTCACTGTGCATTTTGCCACTTGATTATTAATAGCATTTGTAGGTATACACAGTATTAAGGGGAGGTGTTTGCAGCGCCACACCATCTATTTGAGATTTCAATCTATTTACTAATGCTAGCAGCATAAGGGTCTTAAAAAGTGTTGACTGAGAGAGAGCGAAGTTCCGCCTTAACTACTAATTCATGCTTACACAGTAGAAATCATTGCTCTCAGCCTCAATCATTTTATTCCCAGAGCGTTGTACTCACTCTCTGCTCTTAACATTACACAAGTAATTGCTTCTTTAAGCTGCAGAAGTAAATAGTTGGGCCCATAGTTCCTTCCATCCTTCCATAAATGGTGATCTTAGCGAATCACTGCACAGCCTTGTACCCACTAGTATGATTATTTTACGCAGACACTTCACAGCTACCTCCGAATACCATTAAAATGTTTCACAGTAACTGCAGACTCTTGACAGAAAATTCCTCTGAAGTATTTGCCTGTTTGTATTGCAACTGACTTACCATTAAGCCTAATTACTCTGGGGCCATTGTCCTTTATTATACACTTAGCGTACATCTAAAACGTTTGGATTAGCAACAAATGCAGTCATGGGTTGCAGTCCGATGCAGATATGTCAAGTGCAAGTAATTAGAAAAGATGCTGTGAATGTTGCAAAGCCATGATAAATGACACTTTAGCATCAATGGTTCACTTGACTTTAGAACTCTCAGGTGTTTTATAGCAGGGAATTTAACTTCAAATAAACTGAATTTATTATCTTTTTTTTTCACGTGCATTCTGAAGCAACTATTGCTTTGTGGTTTCTTTTTGTACCAGATCTGCTTTTTATCCATTTTATGTTTTTTTTTCTCCCCCAGATGGTGTGTATTGACTTTGTAGCTAATAAGAATGGAAGGAAACACAGACAAGGCTTAATCTTTCAGAGCCAAACAAATGTGGAAACCTTCAAAGCCAAACCACTGTTTTCACACGAATGAAAACAGAAAATCATTTAATGAAGCTGGAACATCTTTTGCATAGACGATAGAAAGAGGACTGTATACCCTCAAGGCTTGGATTTTAAAGCTCAGCTAACCGTAATCTTCTGTAATCTAAAAAAGGAATATAAAGATGTCCTAGGGTTAAGGTATCTACAGACATGAAATGATCATTGATTGAGCTGCCAAAGTGAGTGGGACTGGGATTGGTGGGTGATTACAGACCTCAGCAGACACCCACCATCGGTTCTTTGAGTGCTCATAGAAAGGCAGAACTCAGACTAGAAATTGCTGACACTGAGAGGCCTTTCTTTTCTCAGCTGGGTTGATGGACTCTGAGACCAACAGCAATCACTTATCTGATTTGGCCAGAGAATGGATGTTGCATGTGTTCCAAAGGATGGAATGCCCTTTTCTGATATTTGAGAGATCGTTTGGCAGTTAGTTGTGCACATGTTCTATATTATGATTGAATTTATCTGTGTGCAATTACAAGCCAATCTGATACTAATACTGTAGATTTTAGTTAAAACTTTGATTCATCCTACTACATGAAACAGTCACTGGTGTTCAGACCTGTTGCACTGCTAGCTTTTATAGTGCCATGCAAAAGGCTGTCAATTGTTGGCTGTGTCTGACTGGCATACCTTAAAGTGATACTAAAGGCTTATTTTTTATAAAATAACAAACACGGCATGCTTACCTGCTCTGTGCAGTGGTTTTGCACAGAGAAGCCCCAATCCTCCTTTTCTCAGGTCCCCTGCTGGCGCTCTGAGTTCCTCCCTCCTGCCAAGTGCCCCCAAACTGCTTGCCATGGGGGCACTTGTGCATATCTGCTCCCAAGCCTCACTCTGTGTCTTGGGGCTTGGCCCCACCCTGCTCCATCCTCACTAGCTGTGATTGACAGCAGCCAATGGCTTCCACTCTTGTCACTGAGCCAGTGAAGAGGCAGAGTGCCAGGACTGCAGCTGCTCTTATGCACGTTGCTGGATGGTGATTGGGCTCAGGTAAATATTCGGTGGGGCTGTGGAGGGAGCTGCATACTGAAGGTTTTTCTACCAGAATGCATGAAAGCAAAAAACCTTCTGGCTTTACAACCACTTTAAGGGCTGGTTCACACCAGAATTCACACAGGAACACACTGTGTTCCTATGCGATTCATAAGCCATTCTGTGCAGTGCAATTTCAATCCATTCATTTTGAATGGGCTGAAATTGCACTGCACCAAAAGTAGTGCATGCACTGCTACTGGACCGCATTGGCACTTTTTTCTGCCCTGCATTTTGGGTGTCATTAACCACTTCAATACTGGGCACTTTCACCCCCTTCCTGCCCAGGCCAATTTTCAGCTTTCAGCACTGTCACATTTTGAATGACAATTGCGCAGTCATGCAACACTGTACATATTTTTATAAAAATTTTGGGTTTTTTAAAATGATTGCTGAACAACCAAAAAATAAATGCTTTTCTTAGTTTCTGTTATAAAATCTTACAAATACGTAATTTTTCTTCTTCCCTGATGTGCGCTGATGATGCTGCACTGATGGGCACTGATGAGGTGGCACTGATGGGCAACCATAAACTGCACTGATGGGCACTGACGAGGAGGCACTGCTGAGGCTGCACTGACAGATGGCACTGATAAGTGACACTGATAGGTGGTACTGATATGCTGCACTAATGGACACTAATAAGCTACACTGATGGACACTAATAAGCTGCACTGATGGACACTAAAAAGCTGCACTGATGGCACAGTTTGGCACTGATGGGGCTGCACTGATAATCAGGACACATTGTACAGTAACACGTGCACAATCACGTTTTCCTGCAGCACACAAAAACTTGCTGTCTTTTGAAGACACATGCGGGTACCTTTAATTCTTAATGGCACCTACGCACATCTAGCAAATGTGTGCATTTGCCCCCAGCAAAACACATTGTTTCTCAGTCCCATATGTTTTGGTTCGGTGCGATTTTCAAAATCGTGCCTGCATCCTTTTTGCACATCTTATGCACATACGGCAGCCCAATGAAATTGCTGGGCTCCTGGGAACGCACATAAAAGCATACACTCAGACACACCACCTGGTGGGCACGAGCCCTGAAGACCGGAAATAAGGGTACCTTTGTATGGCTATTTAGCCACAGTGCGAATCCTGACAGCAGTACTCTGCTGTGTTTGACAGCTGTGGCTGCTGAGCCAGTACACTGTAATGACAGGCTGTCGGTGGTTACCTGTGGTGATCTCGGCTGAACGCACTTATATTTTGTGCTTATCAACTTGAAGCACCATAATCATTATTATTAAACATCAGTCCTGTAGTTTAAATCTGATGACAGCTTTAAAAAACAAAACCCTGACCTACAAATGATTACAGTTCAATGGGAGTGATTTATAAATGAAATTAGGGTGCCCATACAAATAAAACTCTGAATATTTAAATTAAGTGATTTCTAAGTTTTTGCTGTCAAAATGCACAGTGCATGATAAAAAACAAGTGCAATATACAACACCAGGGACAAAGTATCGAATAAACACTTCATCAGTCAGGTGAGAATTTTTCACATTTTCAGAGGATTCTTCACTGTCAGTGTAGGTGTAAAAGTCAAGCAGTTCATGTTTTGGTTGTACAAAGATACAAAGTGTATTTGTGTCTAACAAATAAAAACAAAAAGGTTTTCTTATAGTCTTCTTATTGCCTTTTATTTGTCCATCATCTAATGTGTGTGTTGAGTTAAAAGATATACAAACCTGTTCTGTCCACTAACAATTAAGAAATGGATCTTACTGATCTGGTATATAACTTTGTCTTTTAGCAAAATAACCCCGTATTATCATAAACAAACGTATGTATGTTTTAAAAATGTGGATACAATGAAAAAAAATATTAGCTATGTACTATTCAATATACATTGTGATGCAGGGATGCAAAATATGGATACCACGTACAGATGTGAATGTACTATATATATATATATATATATATATATATATATATATATATATATATATATTATACGGGATTTATATAGTTCCAACAGTTTGCTCAGCACTTTTTATATATATATATATATATATATATATATGTATGTAGGTAAAGCGCTGTGTAAATTGACGACGCTATATAACTACCTGTAATAAATACATTAATAAAACAGAAAAATGCTAGCAATTAAGGCCTCATGCACATGGGCATATAGAGATTGTACGTGGCAATAAACTCTCCCCCCCCCCCCCCTGGCCAGCTGCGTTTGGAACATACGTCAGTGCGCAAGCAGGTGCATTATGCAAACCATTGTGCACAAGCCCGTGTAGCTACCTCTTCACATTCATCTCAATGGGCAGCTGTACATGGGGGCAGTGGTTCCCAAGAGAGGCATTACACAAGCGCTGCACACTGTGTGGCCATGAGTACGAAGTCATAAGAGGATCATCAATCAAATGGATCCTTTCATCTCTGTGGAACTCTGGCAGAGAGATTGCCAAACCGAGTTCCCAGCTCCACCCACCTGCTGTGCATTTTACTTAGAGTCCCACTCTGCCTGCCTTATCTTTTATTATTATGACCAATTTAGCAGGATAGATGAACTTGTCTGGACCCTATTGGGAGTGAATGTATTATTCAATCCACCCAGAATGTAAAGTGGATCCAAACCCTAACTGGATAACATTTAGGTTGCTAAAGCACTGTGTATAACAAGCAATTGCCATTTTTTTTTCAAGAAATGTATTTTAATCCTTTGTATGTATGTGCTGCTGATCTCCTGCAGCCTCTTTCTGCCACCCACTATCTACATGCACTCACTTCAGTGTAGGCTGCACATCTGGATCGACTTCCTGATCATGTGGACAATGGACAATACCTCCACAATAGTGTTTCAGCATTGCTGCTTATAGTCTTCATCAGGGGTATATGTGACAGGGTGACAACACAGGAGCACAGTTGGGAGACAGCTGTCATCCCATAACAGGAATGGCCTGAACCTAACTCTTTGTGGGTAGATCACCAGATGTTATTTTAATAGGATTTAAAAAAAACGCTTGCAGTAACATCACCACACTAAACTTTGTCAGAGTTTTTAGATCTCATTCACACCAGCCAACTGTGCTGATCACATGATAGCTGCTGCGTCATGAGGGTAAACAGAGCCAATGCACTGAATTAGTGAAAAGTGAGATGAGTGACGTTTCATTTCTATTCACAGAGCAGCGTTGTGATGCGGTAGTTTGTGCTGCAACCTGCTGCAGTGAAAAATTGTACTTTTGTCAGTTCATACCTTTACAACACAGTGGTGTGAACTGCTCTCATAAAGCTTTCTGCTTTGTCCCAGTACACCTGGTTTGAACAAGCCCTTATGGTGGCTACACGTGCTTCAATTTAAAATCTGGTCGATCTGTGATTCAATCAAATTGAATAAATTGGCAAACAATCAGACAAGCATTATCACCCTGCACCATTGATTCTGACTTGATTTAGATCAAATTCGATCAAACTTAGTTGATTAGTCAAGGAGGAACATTATCTATCATGTTGCATGGATCGTCAGCACTAGGAGTTTTTTCATGAATGTGATCATATTTCGATTGATCAGATTATTAGTGGGGAAAACACAGATGCAATCAATAACTTATAATTGTATCTTTCAAATGGATTCCTTTTATTATTGCTTTAAAAAAGGCGTGGATTCTTTTTTGGATACACAGAATATAACTGATTACTATTTATAGTTAAAGTTGATCCAGGGAAAATTCAATTGCCTCTCAGGGGGATCAGGAAGGAATTATTTCCCCTGCAGGAGCAAATTGGATCCTGCTTTGCTGGGTTTTTTTGCCTTCCTCTGGATCAACTGTGGGTATAGGATAACTTCTTTTTTTTTTTTAAATGGTTGAACTGGATGGACTTTTGTCTTTTTTCAGCCAGACTAACTATATAACTATGTAAATATCGATACAAATCCACTTCCCTGTATGTGTCATATCAATTAAAAGGATCATGGAGTATAGATCAATTATTCCTATCAATATCCCAGTCCTATCCTATCAATATATCCTATTGGTCAGAAAAGAAATCCTTCATTTACTGAACCATGTATGGCCACCATTAGTCTGCTTAAAGCCAAACTCAAGGAAAGCTAAAGATTCAGACTTGAATTGGTGATGCTTTTGTAGCTTTAGGACTGAAAAGTGATTTTACTTACCTGATCCACGGCTCCCCAACAGACAGAGCTCTGCCATGCTCCATTAGTAGACTGTCCCTCGGTGTCCTCACATCCAGTGCAGGGCTATGAACCCTGCATTGATCTTGATGATGTCAGAGGATCCTAGACTGCCAGAGAAAAGGGGAGAAGATGCTGCAGGGACCAGACTACAAATGTGAAGAAGCCTACAGGAGCAGAAGATCAGGTAAGTAAAAGTGCTTCTCCTGTGCCCCTAGACCTAGACAAGCAGTTAAGCATTTCAACATGGGCACAGCCAAACTGCTAGGGAAGATTTTTAGTTTTGCCAGAGTTCAGATCTAAAGCAGTATGAAACCAAAACATAAAAGGAACATACTGCAGTTTGCCAATCATCAGATGTGGTGGCTGCATTTGTTTTCTTTTTTTTAGGCTTTTTCCCTCTATTTTCACCTGCTGATCTTGCCAGTGATCTAAAACACCTGCTGTATTAGAGTGCTCCCACTCTGGATGAAGGAACAACAGACACCTTTACAAAACAGCATTTTCAGTCTGGGGGGAGGGGAGTGTTAAATGTACTAGCAGATTTAGATATGCTAACACATTCCATTTAAGCAGTTACAACCATTTGTTTTTTCTTTTTGGGATAAAGGTTTATTACATAAATAAATAAAATCTGATTATTGTAATCACTCCTGTCAGTGGTAAATGATTTGTCTCAACCCCCTAAATGCTACATCTACAGAAAAGCTTGTTCTGCTGAAAAATAACAGACTTACTGGCTGGATCACCAGTTGAAAACAAAAGGAAAAACTAATGCAGCCATCACATCTAAGAATTGGTAAGGGCTCTTTCACACAGGTGGAATCTGTCAAGTGGATCCGCCTGCTCAGTAGGGGATCTGTCCATTGATCTCTGCCAGGGGCAGACTGACCGAGGGCCCGGGGTCAGTAGGGGGCCCCATGAGATGCCCCTGGTACCTTTTTCATAGGCTTTTTTGAGTTTGGGCAAGGACACAGGGGCCCCATGATCCCCTATTGCCCGGGGGCCCCATGAGTTGTCAGTCTGCCCCTGATCCTCGCTGAGCAGGCGGATGACAGGCCCATGTCCACTCTGCTTGTGCACAATGGACATGGAAACAGCCCGCCATTCTCTAAGGGGCGGCTGGATCAAAACGGACCTCCTCTACATTTACATCTGATTTTAATCTGATCCGATCCACTAGATGGGTGGAGAACAGATCCCCATCCTTCTCTTTTTAGCAGATCGGATCAGATGCAGGTGGGTGCAAATGGACATGTCTGTTTACATCTGCCACTCTATAGAGGGCAATACATGGTCCGATTGGGTCTGCCTGAAAAACAGACAGGCGGACCCAAACGGTCCGCCTGTGTTAAAGGGGCCTAAACTGCATTATAATAATTGTTTGCTTTTGGGATTAATACTGCTTCAAAACTCAAAGAAACCTAAAGATTTTCCCTTGCAGTAGAGCTGCGCCTGCAATTTGGGGACAAAAAAGTGCTTTTACTTACCTAAACCTCAGCTCCACCAGCAGTTGGTTGCTCCCCTGTGCTCTGGTGGTGGACTGTCCCTCCACATCCTCTGCAGGGCTATGGACCATACATCGGTCTTGATGACTTCAGCAGACCTTAGACCACCAGATTGTAGAGGAGAAGATTATGGGCTTAGTGAGGTTTATGTTTATTCTTGTGTAAATGATTTTATGGATGTGAGTGTGAAGTATTGTTTGGGTTTTGAATTGTGGAGTAACTTGGATTTTTGTTGTAAATTTTTATTATAATGACAATAAATACATCTATATCTGTCAGGACTGGTCTAGCAGCTTGGAGTAGGGTTGCCAATCGCCAGTAAATTTACAGACAGTTTGCAAAAATCTGTGATTTTTACCACTGTCTGTAAAGATCAGGGGCTGATAATTTGTCATCCTGTGTAGACTAGTGTTTTTTAAGCTGAAAAACGCTGGATAAAAAATCACTGATAATAACGTTTTTAGTAGCATTTTAGTACTGTGTAGTAGAAGCATTTAGTGTTTGATTAGCGTTTTTACAGTATGTGTATAGGGAATAAAAGCTAGAACAAAAACTGTTAGGAGCATTTTAGTAGCCCTTAGACGGTTTTAGGAGTGTTTAGTGTTTTTTTCTGTGGAAATATGCTCCAAAAAAACTCTAGACAACAATTTTTTTTTACTCCTAGATGCTGAAGCTCAGAAAATGCTAACAGCCTAAAGCAGTGTGCATGAACACATAAGAGACCACTATTTAGCTTCTAGAAGCAGAAAAAATATGCTGATAATAGCTTCCAGGAGCTTAGAAATGCTGGTGTGCATGGAGCCTTTAAGTGTCAACCAGGCAAGTTACTTGGCATACGGGTATTGTCAGTGTTTATACTGTCTAAATATCGATTGGCTTCGTTTTTAAGCTTTTCAGTAAAAAAATGTGCTCCATCAGTAAATTTTCCATGTTTTGTCCTTAAAACATGCTGCTGGAGATTGGCAACACTGGAGTGGGGGTGTGTGCAAGTGGGGGATCGGGCAAGTAAATGGGCTTTTTTTTGGGTTTCCCCTAGACAAGCAGTTAACCCTCCGAGTGCAGGTGTAACCCCACTACAAGGGAGGATTTTCCGATTCCCAGCTT